>NC_134489.1:3979651-4084504 GCF_040206685.1 Ascaphus truei
TCCTCTTCAGATACTAGGCCAAATTGAAAATTGTGGGCAGTGTTGGGAGGGGGTGGGACTATAGGGGTACTCCCAGGATGAGATTCAGGTTTGTGGTTTGGGCTGTGTTTTGCTAATAAGTTAGTGGCACACCCCACAAAGTAATCATTGAATGCATTTGCAATGTCAATGGGGTTTGTCAGAGTAATATCCCCCTTAGTGATATTACTTGGTTGTTGATGGTTAGGAGGCTGGAATATATTGTTGCTAACCTTCCAGAAGTTAGCTGGGTTTGATGTATTTTGGTGGAGATTGTCAGAGTAATATTGTGCTTTTGCATGCCTTTTTTGCCTTGTGCACATGTTCCGCATGCATCTGTAGTGATTGAGATCCTTGGTAGTGCCAGTTACTTTGTAGCTTTTCCACAAGGTATCCCTGAGCTGGTAGAGTGCAGTAAGGTCAGTTGTAACCCATGGAAGGTGGGCCCCTCGTACCCTTATTTTGCGTAGTGGAGCATGGGTATCACAGAGTTTTAAGAACTCGGATTGGAAATAGTCGAGTGCAGAATCAGGGTCGGGAATTAAATCGATTCTGTGCCATGGGCAGTTGGTAAGGTCATCCAGAAACTGTTGTGGGTTAAAGTTTTTAAATGTTCTAGTGAGGAGAACTTTAGGGCTTGATTGGGGCGGTTTAATTTTCCTTACACAGTACACTATTGCATGGTCACTGAAAATGTCAGGAGGGATGCCAGAGGATTGGATTCTGCTGGGGTTTGAGGAGAGAATCCAGTCTAGCAAGGAATGGTTATGCGATTTCAGGTTTATCCGTGTGGGTTGGGAAATGAGTTGCGATAGGTTAAGTGACTTGAGTTGTATCTGGATTTTGTGGTTTTTAGGGTCAAGCCAATTGAAGTTGAAATCCCCAAGAACTAGCAGCTCACTCTTCTCATTCAGAGAGGAAATGGAGCCAAGAAATTGGGTGATATCAGTCAGGGATAGTAGAGGGGCTTTAGGGGGGCGGTAGATGCCAGCAAGCAAGATGGGCTTAGAAAAGGGGAGGTAGATTTTGCCAACTAGAGTTTCAAAAGAGGGTGGACTTGGTGGGCAATTTAACAGTGTAAATTGTAAGGTGTCTGCAATATAAAATAACACCCCTCCTCCTCTTTGACCTATCTCTCCTAAAAATGGAGTATCCCTGAATGGCGATATTTGCATCAGGGGTTTTAAGGGATAGCCATGTTTCTGTAAGAACGATGACTTTGGGTTTATGCATAAGGCACCATGCTCTTAGTTCGTCCAGTTTGGGCAGCAGGCTCCGGATATTTATATGGGCGACAGATAGGCCTTTTTGGAATTTAAAGGTGGAATTCTCAGGGGCATGGGACAGAGCTGAAATGGGAGGACCTGGGTTAGGTTCAATATCACCTGCTAAGGAGAGTAACAGTACGAGTAGGAATTTGGGTAGTTGTTTGGAAGTTGTAAATTTGTGATGTTTGCCATTAGTGAGCAGTGGTTGGTGTGCTGGTTTTGAGAGTTTTCCACCAACATTCGGTAGATAGTGCAAGGCTTTTCAATAGTCCAGGGTGTATGGTGATGTTGGGTGTGGGCCAGGATGGAGGAGTTTGTAATGTATAGAGAGAGTAAAATCTCCATGAGGCCAGGAGAAAAAAAAAATGTTAAGATACAGAGCAGGTTCATTTTGCCAGAGGTAGGCAGTGCTGCAAGGAGCTGTTGTGAACAAAGTGAGTGTGTGCAGACTAAACAGCAGTGGTGTGCCTGTTCCTTGTCAAATGTTTTGGTGCATTGCAATGCTAGAGTCAGTTCAGGGTTTCAGTGTTTTGTGCGGTCAGTTTTGGGAGAGGCTGATGTGAAAGAAGTTGTAAAGGGGTGGGTGGTTAAATTATGCAGGTTAGCAAGAATGGGATCATAGTGTGATCTGAGTAGCTTACCGTTTGTTGTCGTGAGTCAAAAAGTTTGCAGAAAAATGCAGTCCCCAGTCACCTCTGGTCAAACTATTGTCTAACTATATTTATCACTTAAAGCTCACTTTAAATGCCTCACTGTCTAATGCCAATTGCAGTTCCTGCAAATTGCAGGAGAGGTGTTGGTTTTATATATCTAAAACAGTCACATGACCCTCCCCAATCAATCAGCTTTTTCCAGTTGGTCAATTAACAGCACTGAGTTAAGAGGGAAAAAAAAACACTTTTGAAATTCAAACCTACTAACTTTTTTCAATGCTTAAGGCCACAGAGTAAATCTTTTACATAGGACTTGCACATCATGGGACATACCTGTGAAGAGATTACAATTAGATCCATGTCATATCAGCTGAGGTTATTGATCTTGCATTGATCTTGCATGAAGATAGCAAGTGTATTAACTATAACTATTGTCTAACTATATTTATCACTTAAAAAGCTCACTTTAAATACCTCACTGTCTAATGCCAATTGCAGTTCCTGCAAATTGCAGGAGAGGTGAGGTGTTGGTTTTATACAATGGAGAGAAAAATGTTTGTTTATTTACGCTCATCAGAGACAAAGCTAAGGGGAGTGGGGCTTTGCCTGTACAAAAACAGTAACATCCAATAAGAGGGAGCACAGAGGAAATGCACCCCACTCTAGTCTCCTCTTACCAGGACAAAGTTTTAAAAACATGATTTAAAAAATATTGATCAGATTTTGTTAAGAGATATCAATCACTTGGATACTGTATAACCCCTTAAACATGTCACTACCATAAGTACTATTTTCTCCTAGGAGGGACTGACTCCTTAAACATGTCACAGCCATCAGTACACTTTGGTCCTATGAGGGGACTGACTCCTTACTGTAGTGCAGAAACTGGGTGGCCATTGGACAGCAGGAAAATCCCTTCATCTTAGACACCTGAAGACTCATGCTCTGACATAACCCCAATGTTTCCACGTGTTACTTTGCTGGGCCTCTTCTCTAATATGTTTGCTTATTTATTTTGTCCGGCCCACAGAATGGGGACGGATTTGTGGACGAAGGGGCCAAACTACAAAAGATAGTGGCCGCCATCGAAGCCGCGTTGAAGTGACCTGAGTAAAAATGTGACATCCTGTGTGTGACTGGCAGAGGTGAGCGATGGGAGAGAATTGGACTTCAATGCACTGGGTGTAGATTCTTCTGTGTATTTACATTGGGTTCAATACCTGTAGCGAAGCGGTTGGTTAACCAACTAGGCTTAACAATATTGCAGTCCTGTTAATTGGATTTAAGATCAGACTCGACCACTTAAGTATTCAAGAGTAGTCACTTCTAGGAATAAAATTAACCAATGGCAGTAACCTGTTTAAGGAGTTAAATCTAAATAATTGCCAACTTTTTTATTTTCAGACACCTAGAAGTATTTTATATGTTGGTGTGTAAACGGAGTGAGCTGAGATATGGGAGGGGTTTGATTTCCTCTGGTTGCTCCCTTTTGTGTGATATCACTGTGCTGAAAAGGAGTTTGAGCAGACAAAGCCCCCGTATTGCTTCACTCACCTTTATTGGGGCCGAGTGGGCTAGCGGTTGAGTAAACACTTGATGGACAACTACCCTTTCACTCTCTCATTCACTCATGAAAAGGGAATTCTTAATTTGCAAAGAAAATACACCAGCCCAAACTTTGCTTTAACTCTTATGTATGTCTCTGACTCTGACATTAAGTTTTCTTGTATACATACGAACAGATTGCACCAATCAACACTACACAACCTCTCCCGAACACCAGATCTAACGTCTCTTTTTTCCCCCCCTCTTTCCAGGTGGTTTGTTTTGCTTCTTTTATCTTAACCGAACGCTAAATGACGGGAAATGCTGAAATGTCCGATGGGCACGGCCCCACCCAGAGACCCCTGCGTGGAATGTTAATATGAAGCAAGTGACACTCGCCCACATTGTCTCACCCACTGCTGCTTGTGCTTGTCGTTATAATTTGTCTGGAGAGTTAAAGTTAAGACCCCCCACCTGCTCTGGGTTCTGAGGCAATGAGGCACTTGTGTAACAAAAAATCATGAATTTTAAGTTATAACTTTTATAACATCGTGGAGCAGTCCTGGGTTTATATGTCATGTACAGTAGGATAAAGTCCGGAGTCCAGATAATTATGGATAGACTGGCAGACCTACGTTTATATCTAATGGAGAGTGACCTCCTGACTCCAGATTATCAGGACACGGTTATAATATTGACAATGAAAGATTTTTATATTCCTGGATTTCAGCTGACCACCTGGAAATCTTGGCACTGGAAATAAAACTCCATTTGTGACACAAATGTCTTATTGTCTCATAAATGCAGAACAAAGTGTTTATGCAAATTGTTTATTCCTTAATAGGGATAAACTGCAGTCATAGAAAAGTGTGACACCATGCACTACATGGTAGCATGCAAAGAGCCCTGTTTGGTTGATGTTTACATTTTGTATCCTAACAAGTCAAAATGTTATAAGTTTTGGGACTTCCATTTTTAAAAGAAATGTCACTTACTGTATTTGCAGAGCATTAAAAGGGACTTGCATTTGAGTTATCTCCTTTATTTGCACAACTTGGGTACAGAAGTTCTGATAAAAGGAGTGGAGTTTATGTATGACTCCTGCATACGGTGTAATGTTTTCATTTTAAACCTTTTACCCAGGATAGTAACAGTGTGAAGCTATCCTGTGCATTCCAATACTTTCATAGACATACAGGTGTTTGGGGCTTCAGTATAAACCATATACTGTATTAGTAGCTATGGGTTTAATGGAGACTAAGTAAAGTGTTTGCCCCAAAGAATCCTGAAAACCTTGAGTGACCCACGGATTGTCCAAAATCCTTCTTGATATTGTGATAAAGAAAGTCCTCCTTGGCACTGGCCCTCAAAGTTGATGTGTGAAACAGAACGGTGATATGGAAAAAATATCAGTGTAAACCTTCCAATATTATCTACTGTTAAATGATATCGCCACTTGTGCAATATGATATGTTCTAACTCGGGAGCGCAAACATTTTACGTTTTCCCTGCGCCCCCCTGCCGGCAGTTCCCCTCTCTGCCCCCCCCCCCCCCTTTTTGCTTCTTCGGCGGAGTCATGACATCACATTGCCATGGCGACGTGTGTATGAAGCCGCCGGAGCCAAAGTAAGTGAGGTTTACAGAGGCCTTCACCTCTTCCCCCGGCACTTAATTTAAGTGCCTTTGGGAAGTGCGCGGGGCCTCTGTAAACCCTGCACCCCCCAGTTTGCACACCGCTGTTCTAACACACTTGTGCCCTTATACCCCATCCAAGAGCATGTGTGGTAAAGATGTTGGATACTAGACACACTGGTGTGAAAGGTTTTAGGTTACATGCAATGACCCATGACTAATCATGGGATGCTAGAAACAACAGTCAGATGAAGCAATAGGTTATAAATACTTGCTCCAATGGTATTGAGGAGATGCTCAAGAGCATAAATGGATGGCACGAATATGAAAGAGCAAAAGACAATTCACATGGTACAATAGCGGCTAAAAACTAATAATACAACATAAAAAGGGAGACTTGTGGAATCTCACTCACAAATTTTCCAATAAAAATGCATGTTGTAAATAAAATGCTGGTCAATGGTTGTTGTGTCTTTGGCATTGGGGTGGATTCTAGAGTGAACGCTGTCCCTCGGTGTCCGCGTGTAGCACCAAGCTGGTGTCGGGAGTGCTGAGATGCCGGTTGCTTCCTGGTTCACGTCCAGGCTGCGCCCCACGCTCTGACGTGATTGCATGATGACGTGCAGTCCAGGCTTTGGCTGGAATCCGCCATTACCTGGCTGCTGTGGACTTAAATAGCAGCCAGTGACTTCCAGCCCCTGCCTGAGCATTGTATATGTTTACCTGTGTTCTTGACCACCTTGGGTTCTAGTAGCTGATCCTTCCTTGTTCCTGAGGCTAGCATGTTGCTGTGCCTAGCTTGTTGCTGAGCCTTCCTTGTTCATGAGCCATCCCTATGGCTTCCCTGTTCCGGAGGCTGTTCCCTGTTGCTGTGGCTAGCCTGTTCATTTGGAATCCATGTTGTTGACCCCAGACCATGACCCTGACCTTGCTGCCTGCCGCCTGCTCTGACCCTTTGCTTGTTGCCTGGACTTTGCACCACTGCCGCCAGCCCTGACCTGCCTGCTTACCGACTATGGATACTCTAACAGGACTCTGTCCCTGGGCTTTGGTCGGTTAATTTGCAACCCTACCTCAGCCCTGCAGGTCCGCTTCCTGATCGGAGACGAGCACCATCACAATGCCCGACCGGCAAGTTGTTAAAGCAGTCACAGTTGGCGTCCTCGTGGATGGGGAGAGATGTCAGCGTACAATGTTCATCATCACAGCATCTGACATTATTTATTTATAAAATATTTTACCAGGAAATAATACATTGAAAGTTACCTCCTTGTTTTCAAGTATGTCCTGGGCATAGAGTTAAATGACAAATAATACATGTGTACAAATACAGTTACATAAGTGAACAGGGTATACATTATATACAATACATTGCATGCACAGTTAAGATACTATATATTATGGTTGTATGTAACAGTTACAGACCAGATTAAAATGTGAGACAGCTTTGGTTTTGAAAGAACTTAAACTGGTGGTGGATGTGAGAGACTCCGGTAGGTTGTTCCAGTTTTGTGGTGCACGGTAAGAGAAGGAGGAGCGGCCGGATACTTTGTTGAGCCTTGGGACCATGAACAGTCTTTTGGAGTCTGAACTCAGATAAGTGCTGCATGTGGTAGGGGTGAGGAGCTTTTTTAGATAGATGGGTAGCTTGCCCAGAAAGTATTTGAAGAAAAGACTTTGCGGCTAGACTCAAGTGATGACCAATCTAGTTCTTTGAGCATTTCGCAGTGATGTGTTTTGTAGTTGCATTGGAGAACAAAACGGCATATTGAATTGTAGAGGGTGTCAAGTTTGCTAAGGTGGGTTTGGGGTGCCGAGCCGTATACTATGTCTCCATAGTCGATAATTGACATTAGCATCTGCTGTGTGATACACTTTCTGACCAGCAGGCTTAGGGAGGATTTGTTCCTGTAAAGTACATCTAGTTTGGCATAGGTTTTGGATGTCAGGGTATCAATGTGCATCCCGAATGTTACTGTAAGTGGGAGTCAAACCATATGCCCAGGTATTTAAAACTAGTAACAGGAGTTAGGGTGGTGTTAGCGTTGGTTCTGATCTGGAGCTCAGTCACTGGAAGCTTTTAAGAATTTAGTCTTGGTCCCAAATGCCATTGTTGCAGTCTTGTCAGTGTTTAAAAACAGTTTGTTTTGGGAAATCCAGTTTTCGAGTCTCAAAAAGTCAGACTGACGTATGTGTTCAAGGTCGGAGAGGCTATGGCTGTGTGCATATAGGATTGTGTCATCTGCATACATGTGTATTGAGGCTTCCTTACAAGCTGCAGGAAGATCATTGATGAACACTAAGAAGAGTAAGGGCCCCAGAACAGAGCCTTGTGGCACACCACAGGTGATATCCAAGTGGTTGGAGTTAGAGCCTGAGATGGACACATGTTGGGATCTACCTGTTAGGTAGGACTGAAACCAGTTTAAAGCATGCTTCCCTATTCCAGAGCACTGGAGTTTGTTAAGCAGGATAGCATGATCAACAGTATCAAAAGCCTTTGCCAAATCTAGGAATATTGCACCAGTGAGTTGTCCCTGTTCCATTCCACACTGGATTTGTTTGCAAACTTTAAGCAGGGTAGTTACGGTGGAGTGTTTGGGACGAAAGCCAGATTGGAATTGACTAGGGAAATTTGTCTTGGTATAGTTATCGCTTAATTGGGAGTGAACACATTTTCCCATGACCTTGGATAGTATTGGGAGAAGAGAGATTGGCCTGTAGTTTGAGACAGTGTTTTTGTCCCCACATTTGAAAATTGGGACAACTGTGGCAGTTTTCCAGGTCTTAGGGATATGGCCTGCAGACAGAATAGAGTTGACTATGGAAGCAATTGGTTTTGCAATGTCTGGGGCACCAAGTCTTAGGAACTTAGATTGTAGTAAGTCAGGTCCACATTGGCTGCTTAGTTTTAATTTGAGGAGCGCTTGTGTACTCCTCTTCGGATAATGGGCCAAATTAAAAATTGTGGGCAGTGTTGGGGGTGGGGGAAGGGCTATATAGGTACTCCCAGGATGAGATTCATGTTTGTGGTTTGGGTTACGTTTTGCTAATAAGTTAGTAGCACACCCCACAAAGAAGTCATTGAATGCATTTGCAATGTCAGTGGGATTTGTCAGACTAATATCCCCCTTAATGATATTACTTCGTTGTTGATGGTTAGAAGGCTGGAATATATTGTTGATAAACTTCCAGAAGTTAGCTGGGTTTGATGTATTCTGGAGGAGATTGTCAGAGTAATATTGTGCTTTTGCATGCCTTGTTTGCCTTGTGCACATGTTCCGCTGGCATCTGTAGTGATTGAGATCCTTGGTAGTGCCAGTTACTTTGTAACTTTTCCACAAGGCATCCCTGAACTGGTAGAGTGCTATAAGGTCAGTTGTAACCTATTGAATGTGGGCCCCCCATACCCTTATTCTGCGTAGTGGAGCATGGGTATCACAGAGTTTTAAGAATTTGGATTGGGAATAGTCGAGTGCAGAATCTGGGTTCGTTGCTGCGCGATGACCTAAACCTGAACACGTTTTGCGTCAAATGAAGCATATCCCAGGCAGTATGGTGTGTGCCATGTCACATCTTGTCTACCTCAGTCCTTTCTCTTAAAAGTACTGTACTTGCTTGTACTGTTTAAGGCTAGACACTACACCTTCCTCCTTCATATCTCCCACTACTTTATTTCTCATATCCCCCTCCTTCCTCCCTCATCTCTCGCCTTTGAATCAGTCCACCCTACTTTACATTGATGGAGTGAGAGGTGCCCCTGTGTATGTCTCCCACGTGCGTGTTGCTGCCATTCAGTGTGGTTCTGAGCGTCATCACAAATATCTCCATGTCCCTCATTCCTTTCTTGAGCAGCTCAAAGTTAATCTCCATTAAGACCTCAGGGCACATATTCTCCATGTGCTCCACCCTCCTGGTGAGGTTAATAAGCCTGTCCATGTAAGAGTCCAGTCTGATATCCTGTTCTTCAATCTGCAAAAAACATAGGGTTAACGGAGTGTAGCCACCACAGGGTGACGGTGATGACAGACGAGAGCTATGGAACATAGAGCCTGTACTTTCTACTGCAGGGTAACAGTGACACAGACAGAAGGGACATATGGAACATGGCAGATGGCGCATCCAATCTGTCTCTCCCTTTGCAAGTTGACACTTAAACCATAGCCTCTGGCCAAACTGATGAGCTATTGGCCCATCCAATCACTAACTCTAGAAACCCAACACCCAGAGATTTGTAATTCGGTTGTTCTCTGTTCCCTGTCCTATCACTCCATCATAGATGAGATGCCCACAATCAGAGCCTTTGATTAGTATTACTGTGTCATGACAAGGGCAGAAACGTCCCTCTCACCTTCTGCATTTCATCCTTGACTCTGTTACTCAGCAGGAGAGTTTCATGCTCTAATGCCCCCACCCTCTTGTCTGGGAAGGAGCTGTCCGGCAGGAGAACCTCACACACACAATGATCTTTTCCGCTCAGGGCCCCTGTAGCATTCTGGAGCACCTGCAGAGAAAAAGCCCTCCCAGGTTCCATTCCCACATAGGATCGTTGCCATCTAACAGGCGGACTGGTCCCATAGACATTTGTCATCATTCATTTCAGTTTTCCCTTTATTCGTTATAGCGCTTTGTGTTTGCATTGTCCCTTTTTCTTCACACTGTTTTTTCTCGCTTACACTTGCTACTGACCACGTTATTGTGAGTTTCTCTATATTTAATAACAGAGCACTTAGAGGTTTGAATATAGCTCATGTATTAATTGAGAGAAATGGCACTAATTCAAATGACACTGATGTCACGATAGCTAACAAGGTTATTATATACACCAAAATAACTGGGTTGAATTAAATGCGACTGTGATATGATAAAAAAAGTTTATTCCTTTGGGGAAGGTGAACACACAAGATTGAACAAATAACACACAGAATATATACACTTATGTGGGAATGGGACAATGAAGTAATCAGGATCTGGATTAGCAATTCATCAAGGCATCAGGTATCGGTTAGATGTAGTCACGAACAACACGAACAACATTGGGCATAGAGCTTACACTCGTTTATATGGAATTTAAGCCCTATACCCTAACATTGGGTGTCAGGTATTGGTTAACAATTACCTGCACCCAATTACCTTTTGCCAGCTAACGTGGGAAGCACCTTGGTACCTGCCCCCAGGTAGCTGGCACATGCACACATCCCTCTGGCCAGAGACCCATTTTCAGCACCCCAGACTAATCAGATGGCGACTTAAAGTCTACCTTCTGGGGGTCTGGGCCGGGAAACTCTGTCCAGAGGTATGAAGTATGGCACTTTGTACAAGTACACATGTCCTGCTCTTCTCCGCCCTACAAACAAAAGGATGGGGGCACAGAAAAAAGGGGAAAGAATCACTAAGTGTTTAAAAAATGCACCTAGCAGTTTATAATAGCATATAAAATAAGTACATAAACTTACAATAAAATGGGATCTTATTGATCCAATAACACCAGGCAGGTAAAACCACAACAGGAGCTCTGTAGTCCAGACACCCCCCCTCCTCCGGATCCCATTTTATTGTAAGTTTTTGTACTTATTTTATATGCTATTATAAACTGCTATATAAACTTTCCCCTTTTTTCTGCGCCCCCATCCTTTTGTTTGTTTGTTGCGAGTCTTCTCTAGCCCCGCTGATCACGGGAGACGGGGAGCAGCACCAAAGAGGGATCTCAGAGACTACCTTTGACGGACAGCGCGCATTTAATACTGTACTCTTCTCCGTCCTAGCATACTTAATCAGGGTGGGGGAGCCTTTGATCAGGGGACTTGGTGTAGACATACGGTCGCCCCCTGATCATTAACATTCTGCAGGGGCTAGTATATTTCGCGGGCTTTATACTAGGCACCAAATACAGTATATTTCCACAATCATATATATACTAAAATAATCCGTTCGGCCGGGCCGAACGGGCTACAAATTTCCAGACCCTCATGCCAGAGGGGACTCTCCATGGTGGCCAAGTTTTAGCTCGCTACGACCCACTGAACCGGAGATAACAATATACCACTTTAAATGCACATTTACAGAAGTGGCATTTCTCCGCCATTGAAGTCAATGGCAGAATCACATTTTAGACAGTTACCCACACTCCGTTCTGGTGATCAGAGAGGGCTGGAAATTGCCATGCAATCATACCGGAGCAGTGACTACATGGTGGCCAAATCCCAGCCCTCTAGTTCTTACAGAACCGGATATATGGGTTTACACTTTTTACACTTTTGGACTTAGTGTTTTTAAAGCCATGCGGCTTTTCTCCACCATTGCGGTCAATGGTGGGACCCTCATGGCCGGCGCAACCCTTTCTCGCCGCCATTGACTGTCGGACATGGTTGAGGTCGAGTAAGGGGGTTCATATGAGCTAGGGGCATAAAGAATTTTATTGCTGGCTGCCCTAGAACAAAAGTTACACACGTTAATTGGTGGTGAACTTGGCCGTAGCCTAGTTCCCACGCCAATGGAGAGATCGAGCTCTTTTCAGTGAAACAGTAGCCATTTTTGGATGCTGCGGTTTGGCAGGTATCCAACTCATTCTTGGAGAGCGGGCTTCGAGGAATCCCCATTGAAAAACATTACGCCATTCACTTTCAATAGAGAAGCTCCGCTCCTCCTCTCGGGCGCCACCTGCTGGTCTTCTCAGGTATCGGGCCCAAATCTGTGAAATCTCCATAGGGTTGCATGGAGCTCCAATGGCGACCTATGGACAGGCTGCAAATGGAGACTGAAAAGGCGGGAAGGGGAACAAAGGGCCATAACCATGTAAATACAATTAACCCTTTCCCTCCCGACCTGATCCCAGTGTATGTGGTTGGTGCATGCACAATAGGGGTACAAACACAGATAATTGGAACAATACATACAACCAGCAAAGAGAACACATTTTTCCCTGAGGTAGGGGAATAAAAATACATGTAATCACTCTAATTATGGGAACATGATAACCAAAAGGGACATATATTTTGGTTGTGAAGCAGGGGACTATGTGTATTACAAGTACCAGACGGTTGAAGGGGGTGCCTAATGGGGGTGACCCCTTTATTACTCGCTTTGCACCCCGCTTCCATCACAACTGATCACATTAATATAGCTGTAGATAATTTAGCTGCACATTTTTTTTTCACTAGAAAAATTATTAGTAGTTGAAATGAAACAATGGTGGGATACAGTCACACTTGAAAAATATGTAGAACAGAAACGTATTCCGGGGCGAAAGCGATGGCAAGGAGCATGGTTGCTTAGTCTAACAGCTCCGTGACCCGCTCGAGAATTAAAGCACCCAAAACCTTCTAAAACACCCGCTGTCGGCAATGTCTCACTGCAACTATATCGGCAAGATACAGAGATGGCACCACAAGGGGCAAATGTCCCAAAGAAAAAGGGGTTACCCGAATATTTGGCAGCGCAGGGTCGGCCAGAACGGCCACAGCAATGGCGCTGAATTCAAACCCAGGCTCCGACACGGAGCAGGAGGGAGAGGACGAGGAATTGGACAACCAGAACTTGCTGCCGGTAAGGAAATGTGATTTCACATGCTTGTATAAGGATTTAAAAACACTGCTACAGGCAGAAATTAAAGAGCTGAGGAAAGATGTCAACAGCCTTAGGGGTAGGACCGGAGACCTTGAGACAAAGATGGACCAGACAATTAAATCGGTAAAGAAAAGTGAGAGAAAATACACTGACTTGCAAAAACAAATTAATGAGATAAAGGAGCGGCAGGAAGATGCGGAGAACCGCGACTGGAGGAACAACATCAGGATAAGAGGGGTCCCGTAGGCGGTCGGTGACTGTGAAGATTTTGTGTCCTGCTGGATAGAGAGCCTACTGCTGGAAAACTCAAGCAACGCAAGGGCTATGGACAGGTGTCATAGAGCACTACGCTCAAGGCCATTGCAATCGGAACAACCAAGGGATATAATAGTGCGGCTACACCATTACAAAACCAGGGAAGCTGTGCTGCAAAAGACAAGGTCTCTACCGGCGATAGATTACGAGGGGGCACGGTTGCTCATTTTCCAGGACTTATCCCTAGCCACCCTGGCAAGGAGAAAGAGCTTGCTGCCAGTGACAAGGGTACTGAGGGACCGCGCAGACCGGTAACGATGGACCTTCCCGTTCGGCCTGATGGTGGTGCGGAACGGGATGTCATACTCCTTACGAGACCCAGAGGAGGGGGCCGCCTTCCTGCATGAAGTGGGGCTTGGAGAAGCCCCCACCAGAGCACCGGAAGCTGAGGAAGCGCTAGAACTCGAGTGGTCGAGGACCACGGGTTCTCCTAAAGCAAGAGCTGACAAAAGTTAGGCCCGGACGTGGAGGTGGCCCTACAGCTAAATAACAGTTACAAGTTTACCCGGTTCAGTAATTGGATGAGTTTCTAATGTTAACCTTGAGTGCCAGTTGATAGGCAATATAGCTCCAAGTTTTAAGCAGAAAATCTGCGACCCTAAGGCGGTTCGGCTGGCCCTGTCCCTGTAATTTAAAGATGCAATGAATACCACTCACCGTAGAATGGGATCCGGGCAGATCAACAAAGATGGCGGAGGCATCAGCATTCCCCCTCTAAACCAGCGTGGCACGCAAAAGGAGGAAGGAGAAGGCTGGCGGGAAGAAAGAGCGTGGGGACCGGAAGGACGTCACGCCCAGGGGGCGGGCCGGTTGACGCCATCTTGGAGGTGGCGGATAGGATGGTGAGCGGTGGGCACATCAACACAGCAAAGCACCGGAAATGTCGGAAGTCGCGTTGGGGAGGAGGGGAAACGGAGGCTGGCCACCGATGGAGCCCGGACAAGAGTTGGGACACAGAAGCAGCGCGAGGGTCGGGGGATGAGGGAGTAGGAAGGGAAGCTGGTGAGGGGGAGGGAGGGGCGAAAGGAGAAAAGTAGGGGTAAGGGGTAGAACAGAGAAGACTAGGAGGAAAGGAGGGAAACGCCCCTAATATAGGAACAAAGGAGGAGAAAAGATAGCGGGCAGAGATACCTTAGACTGGAGAGAGACAGCTAGTAGACAGCCATTAGACTAGGGGGGGACTGACTATCTGTCTCAGGGGGCGGAGGGATGAAGGTTAAGCTTAGACATAAGTTGAACAGGGAGTAAGCAGGGGTTAGGAATGTTAGCAAGTTAGGAGCAGAAGGCCAGTGGGAGGTAGTGAATACAGAGGGTAGTAGGGCCTGAGAGAACGGTAGTGGGGGCACATATTCAAGAGGCAGACGGGGAGGAAGGGGAAGATAGAGGGGTAGAGTAGATGGTGGAGGGTAAGAGAGGTCAAGGGCAATAACGAGCCTTTAGGTGGGTAGAAGGGACATGGTAAGGGCGCAAGCTGAGGTATCCCCGGTCCTGAATAGTAGAATAGCCCCTCTTATAGGGTTAAGGGAAGCAGACACGCAGCTGACAAAGTCGGGTGTAGTTGGGATATATGAGGGAAGAGAGGGGTTAGGCATGTTAAATGTGATATGTTGGATTAAGGGTGTAATGATAAGGTTAAGTTTTAGCTTAAGTCTTTCAAAGTTCATAGGTTTTGGTTATCAGCTATCACAAGAGTGGGCCCGGGGTTGGAGTTGAGGGAACCTGCTCCGGAGTTCGCAGGGGCCCACAGCTGGGGACAGTGAGATACCCTTTACAGATCTCCAGCGAAGTCCTTTGGGTAGGGGAAGGCAGGAGGGGTGGTGGAGGCGGTGGGGTAAGTCCAGAAACCACCATCACCAGCCAAAGCCCAAACGCGTTGGACTTGATGTCGGAGTACTCGACCCTGGGCGTCAAGGACACATACTATGTGTTACATGTTTTGTTGTCTCTTTGTCCCGTCCCCCCCGGTTTCCCTGATGTGTCCCCCCCTGCCCTTTCCCCTTCAGGTCGGTGAGGTCAGATGGAAGACAGCAAGAAAGAGGTAGGCCGCAACTCGGCAGAAGGCTGCACAGGAGGCACCGCACACTATCAAAGCAAAGTCTACTGACATCAGATGAGTAGAGAAATAATCTTATTGTCACACAACGTGAAAGGGTTTAATAGTCCAGCCAAAAGAAAGTTAGCCCTCAGGGACTATAAACATAAAAACATAGATATTATACTCCTCCAAGAAACTAATTTCTCGACGGATAGCTTCCCAAAGTTTATAGATAAGGACTTCAGGTCGGTCTTCTTGGCCTCGGCCCCGGTTAAAAAAAGAGGAGTGGCCATTTTGGTCCACAACAGGCTGCCGTTTCAGATGGATAAAATATATACAGACAAAGAGGGTAGATATATTATCCTGACGGGGACCCTACAGGGTCAACCCCTCACATTAGCATCGATCTATCCTCCATGCGAGAAAGGACAATGTTCTTTACCCTATTCTTTAACAAATTACACAAGGTCGCGAAAGGTAACACAATCCTAGCAGGGGACCTAAACAGGGCACTCGACCCAGACATGGACAGATGCACAGGGACTAACCTAACCCACAGACAGGACATACTAACGATCACACAGGGCTTACGCGACTGTCAACTCCTGGACATCTGGAGGGAGCAACACCAGGGGACTAGAGAATACACCTTCTCCCTCCCCCACAACAGGTACAGCAGGATAGATTATTTGTGTCAAATAGAATGGTTCCGGTGGTCTCCCACACAGGGATACATGACATTTCATGGTCGGACCACGCACCTATAGAGCTGCGGTGCACACTAGCTCAGCTAGACAGACCTGGCGCGATCTGGAAGCTCAATGAGCTACTACTAAAAATCCCAGAAATTGAGGGAGAGGTGGGGGATAGGATTAGGGAGTATTTTCATGAGAACGAGGGTAGTGTGTCGTCACACTCCGTGCTATGGGAGGCCCATAAAGCTACCCTCAGGGGGATTTTCATGAATTTGGCCGCTAAACGAAGGAGTTGCAGAGGAATCTGGCATCCCTCTCTGCTCTCCATAAAGAGAATAAACAAGACAACACCCTGAAAGAACTATTGGACACCAAAACTAAATGCAACTTGTTGTTGTTCTCCCAGGCCGTAAAGGAGTTAAGCTGGTCTAGACATAAGTTTTACGAAAAAGCAAACAAGCCAGATACCTTACTTGCCAATAAGCTTAGAAATAGGCTTCAGTCCATTCGAACCCAGAAGGGGGATCTTACCCCCGATCCTAGACAAATTGTAGAGGAATTTAAGACCTACTATGAAACACTCTATGATGGCGATAAGGTCAGCCACAATCAAAAAACAGGAGAGAACCTAAAGAGATTCCAAAAATAGGCACAGTTACCCAAATTGAGCAGAGAGGAAAAAGTAGCGTTACAGGAAGACTTCTTATATGAGGAGCTAGCAGAGGTAATAAAGTCACTTAAACCAGCCAAACCACCAGGGTCAGACGACTTTTCAAATTTATATTATAAAAAATATATTAAGATACCCATCTTTTGAAATTGTTCAATGCGATACTCGCAGGGGCCTCCTTCCCAGCACAAATGCTACAAGCGTCAATCTCACTGATCCAGAAACGTATTCCGAGAGGTTTGCATATGTTAAAATTGACCACTTTAGACCTGGGAAATAATATATTCCTACAGTAGTGGAACAGAATATTGGACAACTGCTCTTTTGGTTTTTATTAGGCTCCTCGTCCAGCATAGGAGGAAATCCCTTGAGGGATTGGATGGGGAGATCCTAAGGCTGAAAGAACAGTTGGAACCATTTAAGAATTTAAAGGCTTTAAATCCTTAGAGGAGAAAGTTAATAACAAGCTTGAGAAAGCTGAAAAGGAGACTATTTATTAAACATATTTTATGTACAAAAAAAGATTACAATAACAACAAACAATGTAATTGGAAGTCAGATAGATTTTTACAAAAAGAATTGGAGAATACAAATGAGAACTTACTAGACTGTGATAGGGCACAACAGCCAAATAATAGGTTAACTAATATATAAAAAGGATAATTTCCCCTGGAGGGAGATTTAGAGATCACTCAGCCGGATTTTCAAGTGATAGAAGATGAGACGTAATATACCTTTCGGAGACCATCCAACTGGGTGGCCTAATGATAGAAGAGGAAGATATAGGAGACAGAACATAATCCATCAGAATCAAAGGGATATCTATGATGGGCTCTTTAATGATAACAACAAAGAACAGTACGATAGAGGTTTCAATAAAAGATGGGAAAGTAGCTATCGTCACAATAGAGATTATTCCTATTCACGTAGAGGAGATTATGTAAGGAGACAATTTGGACTAACAATCAGAACACAGGGTTTCCAAGGTAGAAGGGACAATTCTCCTTTTTTGGACTGTTGTCCAGAGAAGGGGAATCCTTTTTTTCAAGGAAAGAAGGGGCAGTTCAACAGATATTCACAATACAGCATCCTCAGTAAGAAGAAAACGAATAGAAAATTCAGAGGGAAAAGAGAAGGAAAGAGGAAGAAAAAGACCAGAGCAGGGGAAAAAATGATAATACCGTATTTCCTCGATTGTAAGACGCACTTTTTCCCCTTTTTCATGTGGCTGAAATAGGACAGCGTCTTACAATCGATGTACTGAAAAAAAAAAAAAAACAGCCAGGGGGCGCTGCTGGAGATGCCAGCCGGGTTTTCTGTGTGCAGCAAACATGTCTGCGATCACGGGCCCCCCTCTTCCCCCTCGTACAGAGAGATATGCTGCAGATGCCGGCCGGGTCTTCTGTGTTCAGCAAACAGCATAGTTGCGATCACAGCCCCGCCCCGCCCCCTCCCCTCTGTGCAGAGAGATCACGGCCCCCCTTCACCTCCGTGCAGAGAGATCACGCCCCCCCACTCCCCTCCATGCAGAGAGATCACGCCCCTGCCTCCCCTCCGTGCAGAGAGATCACGGCCCCCCTCCCCTCCGTGCAGAGAGATCACGCTCCCCCCACCCCCCGTGCAGAGAGATCACGGCCCTCCCTTCCCTCCGTGCAGAGAGATCACGCCCCCCTCCCCTCCGTGCAGAGAGATCACGGCCCCCCCTTCACCTCCGTGCAGAGAGATCACGCCCCCCCACTCCCCTCCATGCAGAGAGATCACGCCCCTGCCTCCCCTCCGTGCAGAGAGATCACGGCCCCCCTCCCCTCCATGCAGAGAGATCACGCTCCCCCCACCCCCGTGCAGAGAGATCACGCCCCCCCTCCCCTCCATGCAGAGAGATCACGCCCCTGCCTCCCCTCTGTGCAGAGAGATCACGCCCCCCTCCCCTCCGTGCAGAGAGATCACGCTCCCCCCACCCCCCGTGCAGAGAGATCACGGCCCCCCCTCCCCTCCGTGCAGAGAGATCACGCCCCCACCCTCCGTGCAGAGAGATCATGCCCCCCTCCATGAGGTGCAAAGAGTTCAGTGGAGATGCCGGGGACAGGGGTCTATCTTCACAGCAGCCCCCCTCCCCCCTGTCAAATCTCTGTGTGAGCTGCACATGCAGAAGGAGCTGTGTGTTTGTCTTTGTATGTGTGTGTTCTCTCTCCTCTCTCTCCTCTCTCTCCTCTCTCTCCTCTCTCTCCTCTCTCTCCTCTCTCTCCTCTCTCTCCTCTCTCTCCTCTCTCTCCTCTCTCTCCTCTCTCTCCTCGTTCCCCCCCCCCCCCAATTTTTTTTAAATTAAATCAAGGGTGCGTCTTAGAATCGAGGAAATAGAGTAGCTACTAATAATATTTTCAATATTAGTAAACCTGTACTCACCGACATTGAAAAATATGTTTTGACAACAGGGTTATCTTTTGCACCAACATGTAGCCCTTCATGTTTAATCTGCATATTGACATGCATAACTTTGTGTGTAAGATTACATTGAAGAAATATTGTATTAAAGATGCGGTAAGTCGAGCAGCACTCCAGGACAATAGTGACGTATCTATAAGGGAAATTAGTCATTCTTAGCCTTACATCCTTCAAAAAACCTCCTATCCAAGAGCCTGGAGGGGAATTTCCTGTGACGTGTTATAACTCCTTTTAATCATTTAGTCAGCAGTGATTTTCCCATCTTGACACACAGCCTTGCTATAATTGTTGTGTTCCCTGCCCCCCAGGGTTCACTCTTCCATCTACAACGTCTGGCCTCTGCATAGCCAGTTATATATATTGCGGTTACTACCAGCTGGTTTCATGCTTTACACATGACTCTAGGATCTCTCCACCACTAGGGGGAGTTACCTACTTGTTGTTTTTTTTTTTTTTTAACTTTGATTTTATTGGGTGCATTCAAACATACATGTTATCACTTCCCGTTAGCATCAAAAATATCACCCATTTTTGATTTTTAACAATCGACCAAAAACTAGACATACTAGACTCACAGGATAAACAGGGGGGTCTGGTTACGGGGTAGGCTAGGTAGGGGGGGGGGGTGGGAGGGGGAGGAGGGTGCGATAAAGTCTCTCTCATAGAGGCGGCGAGAGATTTCGGGCTTCCAATCTCCCCGTTCTCCTGGTGATTGTGCTGCTCCTCTGGAGTTCCACGGGTTTATATGTGTGGCCTCTCTGCCCAGCGCTCTGTGGATCTATGTGATTCTTCCCTGTTTCCTGCTATGGCCGTTGACTGGCGCTTTCACGCCCTCGCCCCCTGTTCTACTGTCTCTCTCTTGTCATGGATCCCTTTCGTTACCGGAGAACGCCTTTCTCAGCTATCATTGCAATATTGTGGCACTATCTATACCCGGGATGTCCGTCTGTGCCAGCCAGGGCGACCAGACTTTTAGATAATTTTGGCCGGTGTCGTTAACCAGACTTGTTAACTGTTCCATCCGGCAAACAAACCAAATTCTATTTCTAATCTTGGGGATGGTTGGGAGTATTGGTTGCTTCCATAATGCTGCAATCTCGCATCTGGTGGCTGTTGCCAAATGTGTAATTAGCTTATGCGAGGCGTTAGATAGTCCCTCGACCCGTCTGCCCAGTAGGAACAGCCATGGGTCCAGGGGGATCTCCACCTCCAGTAAACGTTGAAGCCAGTCTCTAATTTCTGCCCAAATCGGCGCCACCCTTGTGCAAGACCACAGCATATGGCATAGGTCCGCTCTGTCTCCGCACTGTTTGGGGCAGAGCGGAGAGTAGCCTTTGACAAATTTAGATAATTTAGTGGGAGTGTAGTACCACCGCATCAGGACTTTATAGGCGTTCTCCTTTAACGTGGTACAGATAGAGCTTTTGGCTGCTGCCTGCAGGATCCTATCCCAGTGCTCGTCTTCTAATGTCTCCCCTAGGTCCGTTTCCCACTGTCTCATGTAACTAAGTCTGGGTCGGTCATCCAGCTCCGGACAGACCACCTCCCGGTACATTCTAGAGGTTAGTCCCCTCGTGTCCGTGGCTCTTGCACAGAGCTGCTCAAAATTTGTTCTCCGTGGCCGAATTGGAGCTTCATTGTAGAAAGCTCTGATCTGGAGGTACCTGAATAATTCAGCATTAGGGATTGCTTTTTCTTCTTTTATGTGATCAAATGTCTTAATGTGTTGCCTACTCTCCAGATCTTTTAAACGGAGATACCCTGCTCGAATCCAGTTTGAGAAATTAGAGCTATCAAGTCCAGGAGCAAAATCTGGGTTCCCACAAATCGGGGTCATCAGGGAATTCGGGGATGTAAGAAAGCATTTAAATTTGGTCGCCTCCCATGTTTTCAAGGAGCTGGCTACTGCCTGCAGAGGTGTACGTATGGCGGACCTATTCTTTTTGGCCAGCCAAATTAGACTGTGAATTTCGATTGGTGCGCAGCACGCCTTTTCAAGTTCCACCCACCTCCGGAGACTTGGGTCTAAATGCCATTGCACAATCTGGCTCAGCTGGGCTGCCTCGTGATAGGCGAACAAGCATGGCACCCCCAACCCTCCTCTCAAGGTCGGCCTCCTCAAGATTTCTTTTTTAATTCGTGGGCTTTTCTTATCCCAGATAAACTTTGTTATTAGGGACTGTAACGCAAGGATGTCGTCTTTGACTAGGGGGATCGGTAGGGCCTGGAAAAGGTACAGCACCCGTGGGAGGAGATTCATTTTTATGCTATGAATGCGACCTATCCACGAGATGCTATACTCCGCCCACCGCCTGAGATCCTCTCGCAAAGTCCGGAACAACCTGGGATAGTTTGCTTTATACAAAGCTTTGTACTCTTTAGTGATATATACCCCTAGATATTTAAGCATAGAGGGTTGCCATTTGAAGTTGAAATTTAGTCCAATTAATTTTTCCACCGGCTTTGATAGATTAATATTGAGGGCTTCAGATTTGGCCTGATTAATTTTGAACCCTGAGATTTGTTTGAAGGTCCCCAGAATTGAGAAGACATTGGGCAGGGAGGTAAGGGGATTTGATAATGTCAGGATCACATCATCCGCGTAGAGCGCCACTTTGTGTGATTGCTCCTTTACAGATATTCCCGTAATATCCGGGTTGTTTCTTATATGTGCCGCCAGGGGTTCTACGCACAAGGCGAACAGCAAGGGAGACAGCGGGCAGCCCTGACGCGTTCCGCTCTTTATTGGGAACTGCTCCGAGGGGAACCCCTGGTGCCGTACCCTTGCCGCTGGCCCCTCGTACAGTGCCATGATGGCCCCCAGGAGACGTCCTCCAAAGCCAAACGCCTCAAGCGCTCCTCTCAGATAGGGCCAATCAATCCTATCGAAGGCCTTTTCGGCATCCAGACTCAATACCATTGACGGGGTGTTTTGTTTTTGTGCCAGATCAATCAGGTCAATGATCCGCCTGGTATTGTCTGCCGCCTGCCTTCCTCCGATGAACCCCACCTGATCTGGATGAATCAACCTGGGAAGGACGATACCCACTCGATTGGCTAACAATTTGGAGAAAATTTTGAGATCTGTGTTTATCAACGAGATGGGCCGGTAGCTCTTACAGTCTGCCGGGTCCTTGCCAGGTTTATGGATCAGGGAGATGGACGCCTGAAGCATCTGCGCCGGGAACGAGGCCCCCTGCATGACCGAATTAAACATTCTTAATAGGTGTGGGGCTAGAGTTTTTAGGTATTTTTTATAGTACAGATTAGAGAAGCCATCAGGGCCGGGCGCCTTGGCCGGCTTAAGTGACTTTACAACTGTCGTCAACTCTTCTAAAGAGAAGTCCGTCTGTAACGCTTCCCTTTCCTCCCGGGTCAATGTTGGTAGTTTTGCTTCCCTTAAAAAGTCCCTGAGATTGTCCCTCGTTTTTTGATTATGTATGACCTTCCCTCCATCGTAGAGCGCCTCGTAGTAGCGTTTAAATTCCACCACGATCCGTTTAGGATTCGAGGTAAGGTCTCCCCCTTGTGTGCGGATGGCTTGTATGTGATAATTAGGAATTTTGTGACGGAGTCGATTAGCTAATAGGGTGTCCGGCTTGTTCGCCTTCTCAAAGTACCTGCGCTTAGACCAGCTCATTTCCTTTTCCGCCTGGGAGGTTAGTACGACATTCAACTGCTGTTTAGTGTCCGAAAGAGCTTTTAAGGAGCCCTCACTTTTAACTCTTTTGTGCTCCTCTGTTTGGACTGCCAGTTTCTCCTGTAAGAGTTTTATCTGGCTATCTTGCTCCTTCTTTCGTCTAGCTGCTAGATTCATGAGCGTTCCCCTAAGGGTGGCCTTATGGGCCTCCCATAGTGTGGTGTGTGAAGACACACTACCTAGATTGTCTGAAAAAAATTCCGCTATCCTCTCTCCAACTTCCTTTTGGGTATTTGGGATTTTCAGCAGTAGTTCGTTTAATCTCCAGTTTGCTCCTGGCCTGTCTAGTGAATTTAGTGTGCACCGCAGCTCGATGGGTGCGTGGTCTGACCACGAAATATCGTGTATACCCGAATGGGAGACCACTGGGACCAGTCTATTGGATACCAGGAAGTAGTCCAGCCGGCTGTAACGGTTATGGGGATGGGAAAAGAATGTATAATCTCTACTCTGTGGGTGTTGCTCCCGCCAGACATCCACCAATTGGCAATCCCGTAGGCCCTGAGTGATTTGTTGGATGTCTGGCTTTGGTGGCAACCCCGACTCCGTGCACCGGTCCAGTTTGGGGTTTATCGTCCTGTTAAGGTCTCCCGCTACGATCAGCATTCCCTTGGCCTCTCTATGTAGTTTTCGGAAGAAAAGGGCGAAAAAGTCCTCAGATATCTCGCAAGGTGCGTATATGGATGCCAGTGTAAGAGGTTTCCCTTGGAGCGAACCCACTAAGATAAGATATCTACCTTCTCTATCAGCTACTTTTTTTTCCAATGTGAAGGCTATTCTGTTGTGAATCGCTATGGCCACCCCCCTCTTTTTTACCTGTGCGGACGCTAAGTGTACCGTTCGGAAGTTTTTGTCTATGAATTTTGGGTAGCTGTCTCTGGAGAAATGAGTCTCCTGGAGGAATAGAAAATCGGCCTTGTGTCTTTTATAATCTCTTAGGGCTAGTTTGCGCTTCGCTGGGCTATTCAGGCCTTTAACATTATGTGAAATGCACCTGACCTCAATACTCATAGTGTATTAAAATGAACCTGCTTCTCACGGAGTCCTGCTGAGCCATTCTGTTACCGCCAGGAAGTTGGGGATCTCGCCTTTGTCTTCTCACGCACTGCCGCCGCCTTTTGCTCTTGCACCTCCATTGTGGTGGGGCGGGTAGGGGTAGGGTGATACGAGAGGGAAGGACACGAAGGGAGACAAAAAAGGAGAAACATGAATACATATAAACAAAAAACACTGTGTCATCAGCCCTAGGACACCCCAGTCCTATAGCCAAGTCCAATGCCCTTGGTCTGGGTGCTCTCACGGGTACTCCACTGCACCCCTTACCCCATATCCAAGGGACTTTGCCTGAGTTAGGGGGCCCCCCCCCTCCCCCGGCCCAGTCGAGACACATGCCGACCCCGAGGTAGTCCCCTCTGTACCCACCCCGTGTCTGCGCTCTGCTTTCCTCCTGCCTTAACAAAACACTCTGAAACCTCTAACTCAGATTTATGACTGCCTGACTCTCCGCCCCTCGTCTATTGCTTCGACGTCTCCTGCCACCTGCCCTTACTATTGATTACCGTCAGTGGGGGCTCCCAACCGCTGTTTGCTACCTGCTTCTCGCTACTTTCTACTCCTTGGGGGTCGTATCTTTTCTTTCTTCTACTATGTTCGTCCACTTTCTCTAGCTTTCTGTCAGTACTCCTTTTATAACCCAATCTCCTACCTACCTCCTCCATCCTCTGTACCTCTACCTGTCTTTTACCCTCTCACTTCTCTTACCCACTTATTTACTCCACATCTGTCTCCCCTCTATCCACTTACTTTATCCCTCTGTCACCTTCCATCCAATTTCCCCTCCTATCTTCCTCGCCTCTTCCCCTCTCCGCCACCTTTCACCTTCCTCCGCTACTTCCCCCTACTTTCTAATACATCACTCTCCCTCCTGCTGTACCTAACTTGCTCCGGCCACCTGTCAGGAACTCGCACCACCCTCTTAAGCTTATCCCTTTCTATGTCTTTGGCCCGTCTGGTGGTCACAACCCCCGTAATCCCTTCTTGCCCCCATCGCTTCCTAGCTCTTTATCTGCGTTTTGGTCCTCCGCCGATGGCCCCTCGTGCCTGTGCCAAGAATTAATTAATTCCCCCCCCCCCCGTAACTAACGCGGCCTGTCCTCGCAGCTGTCCGACTCCCGGTGTATGTTCCGGAGTTGCAGCAGAGGACCTCCGGCCACCACCAGCGCTTTGTGGCGCCTAACGATGACGTTTGCGCCTGGCTCTTCCGATCCTGCTGCCCCCTCCAAGATGGCGTCGACTGATGCGTCCCCGACTGCTGACGACTTCCGGCTTCCTTCTTCCGGCGGCCGCCATTTTGAGCTGTGTTCTTCCACGAGGAGGGAGCGCGCGCTCTCTTCCCGCCATTGGGCTGTTTCCGGCATCTGCGCCTCACGCTTGGCCGCTCCTCCCTGCCCGATTGCCGCCATCTTCCACAGACTGAAGGTAAGCCTTGGTCTCCTCTTTTCTTTTACAGGGTTGCTTCAGGATTCCGAATCTTGCTAAGGGATTCACCACATTGTGACCGGGGTTCTTTTTATGAACAATCCTGTGGTTTGTCATCGCCATGGTCTTCATCAACCGTCATTTATTTAGGGGGTATCTTGTGGCGGTTGGCAAGTGGCAATCAGAAATTTGAGCGTGCAGGCAATAAGTTCAAACTTGAACCGCGCACTAAACGGCGCAACAATTCCCTAGCGCAACCGTGCGCCGAAATGTGTCAGTAACACTAGCTTCTCAGCGCCTCTTCCCCTTAGCTTTGGGCGAGCCGTTTCCCCCGCTCCATTCTGGCTCGAGCTCCTCGGCTTCCTCCATGGCCTGCGCGGGTGCCTCCCCTAGGCCCAGCTTATAGAGAAACTCGGGACCCTCCGTAAGCTCCTTCATCGTGATGGCCCTCCCGTTCCTAGCCACCATCAATCCGAACGGGAAGGTCCACCTATACCTCACGTTGCGGTCTCGTAGGACTTTCGTTATAGGGAGCAAGTTGCGGCGTCTGAGCAGCGTAGCCGGGGAGAGATCCTGGAAGATGAGCATCTTGTTGCCCTCGTACTCCACTGTCGGTAGCGGCCGTGTTTGCCGTAATATGGCCTCCTTAGTGGTAAAGAAGTGCAGCCTAATGATGATGTCGCGTGGCTGCTCATTTGGTACCGGTCTCGAGCGGAGGGCTCTGTGACAGCGATCCAGAGCCAGGGCTTCTTTACTGTAGTCAGGGAGAAGGGTCTCCAGCCATTTTGTTATGTAATCCATGCAGTCCCCTATCTCTTCCATGACCCCCCGAATGCGGAGGTTGTTCCGCCTGTCGCGGTTCTCCGCATCCTCCTGTCTCTCTCTCAGCTCGTCAATTTGTCTCTGCAAGTCCCCTGTTTTTTTATCAGTTTTTTTGACCACTTTAATTGTCTGATCCACTTTCTTTTCTAGATCATCTGTCCTTGAGCCTAATTTTACTACGTCTCTTTTCACCTCCTTGATCTCTGCCTGCAGGAGTGACTTCAGGTCGTTATAAAGTCTTTCAAAATCGCACCTCCTAACAGGCAGTAATCCCTGGTTCCCTCGGCTGTCTTCTTCTCCGTCTGCCTCGGTGTCCGTATCAGGGTTTGAGACCGGCGCCATTTCTTCCATACCCCCGCTCGAGCTAGCGCCTCCGAAGTAAGCCCTGACATCGGCTGATTTAGGCTTTTTGAGGGAGCCTGGCTTTTTCGGAGCCATCCTTGACTGATTGTGGGAGATGCCTTCGGGTTTGGGGACAGTTTCGTCGGTTTTCGGGTGTTTTTATTGTGTAATTCTATGAGCGCGGCACGGAGCTAGTATCCTAAGCAACCTTCCCCGTGTCCATCGCGCATGCGCCTCCCACCTACTTGTTGTTTAATGTACCATCGCTACATATTACCTACAATATTACTTTACTTTTTACCTAGAACAGTGATTGTTCCAACGGGAAAGTTATTAATTATAGCTGCAATTAGCTATTCACCTACCTGGATCTTCCCATTATAAGTTGGCTATTTTTCATCAATTTGTATTTTTCGCATGTGTCCCTTTACTTTTAGATTAGTCTACGGACTTAAAACAAATTTATTAACTACTATGTATTTAGCATAGGTACTGCACCGACACACTTTATTCGAGCAAATACCCAGTATGTACCTGGCAGATACCTGGAATGCGCCGCTCCTCACCTCTGACAAGCCCCGTTGTGTTTGCCTTCCCAGCCTGGGTTCATGCCTGGCTGACGGGCGGCTGATCTGTTAAATGATAATGATTAGGATTTAATAGGCTGCAATGCTTCGCGTGTCTACCAGATGGCATAAATTCATGAATTGTAATGCAGTATATATATATATACTGTGCAGTATTGCAGCCAGCGGGAATAAAATGCTTGAATCCCTGCCTGGAAAATAACCCAATGCACTCGGGCAGAAAACAGTCACAAACCTCAATACACCCGGGTATACCCGAATTCGTGGGACTAGCCGAGCTCGAATAAAGTGTATCGCCAGTGTATCATCACTCAGTGTCAGAGATGTTCTCATGACTTCAGTTAGTCTTATTGCCCTGGGTAAGTCACCCTTCTACTATATTCAGTTGCAGTTTGAGTGCATGTGACCAGGGGGCTCCTTCCCTAGCCCACCCGTCTCGAGGTGGTTCTAGGGCTGTTCTTTCTATTTGCTACTATTATTCCCCTAGTGCACCCTACATTCCCCTAATATTACCATTTCAAAGAAGCTAGGCTGGTTCTACCCCCCCCTCCCCCCCCCCCCCCTGTTAAACACTGGGGTAACCTCCAGAGAAATGCAGCTTTACAGACTATTTTACCACGGAGGCCACAAATAGTTTTTAAAAAGGTTCAAAATCTCAAACTCTTCCTACTTCCTAGTAATAAGATCGCAAAACCAATAAATTGGCTGAATGACTTTGTAGCATCCTGCAAAAAAATCCCCTTGCCTTGCATGTCAGCCCTGGTACCTGCAGGCAGTTCCGGGGTTAACAGTATTCACAAGGGTAGACATGTGAGTTAGTCCCTGTTATGTTTCTAAATGTTGCACTTCTAGGCACATGTTTGGCCCTGTTGTCCTCTCGAAGCTGCTAGAGTGTCACCTGTCTAGTGGTGTGACCAAGTGACAACAGTTATTCTGCCCAGATACTGTGGGGCAGAGGGTTGGCCACTCCCCAAGTATAAAAGGTTGGGATTCACCCTTTTATCCCCAGACTCCCTGGAGGACCAGACGTCCAGAGGATTCCTATACCACCGGGGAAGCTTCCAAGGGTCCCTAACGCCAGGGATCCTTATACTTAAACCCCAAACTCCAATACTATCAAAGGGGGGTTGTGACGGTGAAGGGGTACCTCGGCCAATACTAAAGGTATTATGCCCAGCTGGGGGCCCCTGAGCCATATTGGGGAATCGTAGATTGTCAGCTCTGCAACCC
Source organism: Ascaphus truei (assembly GCF_040206685.1). NCBI lineage: Eukaryota > Metazoa > Chordata > Amphibia > Anura > Ascaphidae > Ascaphus > Ascaphus truei. Next base: position 4,007,650 of record NC_134489.1, read on the forward strand.
AGTAATGGTATGGACACTGTCATTTCAATATAAATGTATGTGTGTCTCCCACCAGGTATAAGGTGGCGTGACTATTGTGATTTGTAAATGTAAAAGGTGTTACCGTGGCAGTGTTTTCCTGGAACCGAGCAAAGGAAAAATGGTTTTAAAACCCAGCACCTAGCAGCATAGCAGGCGGCTTTTTGCTAACTTTCGCTTGGAAGCTCCTAGCGCCGTGAGATTTGCTGTGAGCACTGCTCGGGTAAAATCAGGAACTATCAAAACCTTACAGTTTTTATAGAGTTATATAAAAATTGATGAATTAAAGTCCCCCTATTTTAATTGTGCCAACATGTTAGGCATATTGGGATTTTCATCTAACACGCCAGAGACAGCGGAGACCCTTAATTTGTAAGTACTGTCGTTTAGAAATGTATGGCAGGAAATCCGTGGAAGGGAATGGCGCATATTCAGCCCTGGACTTCTAAGACAACCCCGCTGGCGTGCTGCCAGGATGTCTGAAAAAGTCCGGAGTTGAAAGGCTCCGACCTACTAAGGTGTGAAGTGGGGAGGTGTAACTCAAGTATCCCCATCTTAGTAAATGTCCAGGCAAATGGGCCAGATGTCTGTCCAGCTCAGACTAAATGTCGCCAGGTAAGGGGGCCGGGTCTGGTATGCCAAGCGGCAAAGGTGCAAGGTTCGCGCATGCCCTTTGCAAAACCTGGCAGAGGGCTTCTTAGTTTGCTAAGTATTAGCAACTCCGGCATAGGTGGGGAATATTATTCCCACGGAGTAGATTGGCTGCACGGGTTAAGTATAGGACTGTTTAGTGTATAAGAAACCGTGCAGTATATCGGGAACCAGATCCACCAAGTAACAAGGTTCATGCAACATCGTAACAAGATTTAAGAGTTTGTAAGAACTAAAGTATCCAGATCCAATACCACAGCGGTAGAATGAAGGAAGCAGCTCCGGCGGAGTAACAGCGGTTGCGAGAGGCGCCACTGACCAAAGACTGTTTCCAGCTCTATTTGCGCACAACTCCTGCTCCTGGGAAATTGTGCCTAGAGACTTTATTTCCAAAGATTTCGTTTTGGGAGCAAGATTTTTCGTTTGCCCCGTCCCAGTAAGTGTATTTTTAGTGTAATTGTAAACTAATGTGTGTGTGTGTTCATTCTGTAAATAAATCACATTTTATTTATCTCTTCGCTTTGCTCAAACAAAGGATCCTTGTATTAATGTGTTAAAAGTGCTGGTCTCTCATGACAGGCTTTTTTTCTGGTGGCAGCGGCGGGATCTGATTGAGCCTATGGTATAGCATCTTGCGGGATTCTATAGCATAGCGGGAAACTCGAAAGTTGCGAGCACCCAAAGCAAGAGGTAGCATATACACGGTTTACAAGAGCACGAAAAAATACAGTCACTCTTTGTCCCATAACTTTGTGCCTGCGGGAGAAACATGGATAAGCGAGCAGGACGATTCCGGAGTTGGGATCGTGCCCGGATCGTTGTCCGGTGTGAAGGTTATGGCTTACAGACAGCTGGTTGGTCGAAGGTGCAACTGGAGGAGGATTTGGAATGGCATGAAGCCGGCATTGCTTTCCCTGAGGGCACGGAGCCCATAACTGCAGCCGCAGTGATCACACTTCAGCCCAGGGTATAGTAGGTTAATCCAGGCCTGCAGGGAGATGGACATGGTGAGGGAGAGGGTGCTCACCGGGATAATGGTGAAGGGTCTTGGGAGTGCGGCAGTGATAGTCCCTGTGGCTACTGGACTCGCTAACCCTGGACTCACAGCACTTCTTGTCTCATGGGGAGAGAGGGCTACAGCAGATGAGAGGATTTGGATGCTTGTAGCAGTACACAGTCAAGTGTCCCCTCACTCCCATATGATCAATGGGGAACAAGCAATCCCCCAAGTGGACTACCACAGTTTTAACAAGTTTGTTTGCGGCACCGATAAAATCGATGGTTTTCTCACAGACTTTGAAACACAGTGTCTGAGATACCGGGTGCCAGAACGAGACTGGGTGCTGAGAATGCACCCCTTGTTGTCTGGCGTGGCCAAAGAAACGCTGCAGGGTATCCCACGAGAAGACCGGGATGATTACCAACATGTAAAAGCTTTGCTGCTGTTGCAGTATGCCCTCAACCCAGAAGCATACCGGGGCAAGTTCAGGACAGGGGAACGTTATCCCAAGGAGTCCTATGTCCGGTACGGGGCCCGCATGGCAATGCAGGTGACCCAGTGGGTGGAGGGTTGTGGTGCTACAAAATACCACACTTTGCTGGACTTAATTTTCCAAGAACAATTATTGCAGCAGTGTCCCTCGGACGTGAGGGCATGGGTCATTGACCGTAAACCTAAGACCCATGTGGAAGCTACCAGGATAGCTGATGAGTATGTGACCAGTCACTCTTTGATGGATGAGAAAAGGGCTCCCAAGAAACCGGCTGTGCCAGCTAAGAAGACTCCTCAGTGGGTACACAAGCCTGCAGCAGAAGGCAGCGTCTCCAAAGCTGCAGAGTTTAAACATGAGAGGAGATGCCATCTCTGTAACAAAGTGGGCCACATCAGACCAGACTGTCCGGATCATGCCAGGTCCGATGGACCCCATCAGGGGCAACGTTCTCTAGCTGCGAGGCCAGTTGCCCATGTGCGGCTGGCCCACACAGAGGAGTCAAGCACAGCTATGGAACAACCCACAGAGGGACGTCCGTGGAGAGATCTGCGCTTGCCACCCAGGGACCAGCAGTGGAGACAGAGGGACATCAGGTTGCACCAGTCGGGTTGCAATCTAATGGTGTCCGGCAGAAACATATGCGGAGGGTGACCAACAGAGATCACCAAGTGGACGGCTTGCTGGACTCCGGTTCCACTGTTACCCTGGTCCGACCTGATATGGTCCATCCAGAGGATTTGCTCCTGGGCACAGGGATGCAAGTGATCATGCCAGATGGAGGACCGTGGTCACTCCAGGTTGCCCGGGTCTTTTTGGATTGGGTGCCGGACATGGCATGAGGGAGGTGGGGGTATTGCCTGGGTTAGATGCTGAAGTTTTGCTCGGCAATTACCTGGGGCATGTAACCTGTGTGTTCACAGCAAAGCTGGCTCCTGTTGCAGCAATTACAAGGAGCCAGTCAGCAAGGATCGCAGCATATTCATCCCCTGCCCCCCTGCATTTGGGACCAACAGTTCCAGGGGTCTCTGCGGAGACCAGACAGGTAAACCAGACTGAGTCGCGAACAGAGACTGACTTACTGTTCCCTTTTACCTGTTCCTGTTCCTGTTCCCCCTGACTTAGAGACTAAGGGTGGGTGGCCAGTGTTAGGGACAGAGTTTAGGGATGCAGTGAAAGCTGACCCCAACTTGGAAGGTATAAGAGTTCAGGTGTCCGAGTCCAGGGTAAGACCACTTTCTGTGGCACCACGGGCTTCTGTATAGGAAGCAAGGATTTCACTGGAGACCAGCACTTTTAACACCTTAATACACGGATCCTTTGATTGAGCAAAGCGATAAAATAAATTGTGATTTATTTACAGAGTGAACACACACACATTGGGTTACAATTACACTAAAAATTACCCTTGCGGGGATGGGGCAAACGAAAAATCTTGGTCCCAAAACGAAATCTTTGGAAATAGAGTCTCTAGGCACAAGTTCCCAGGAGCGGAAGTTGTGCGCAAAAAGAGCTGGAAACAGTCTTTGGACAGTGGCGCCTCTCGCAACCGCTGTTACTCCACCGGAGCTGCTTCCTTCGTTCTGCCGCTGTGGTATTGGTTCTGGAACCCTTAGTTCTTTCAAACTCATAAATCTTGTTACGATGTTACAAAGTTGCATGAATCTTACAGTAGTTAGAACTGGTTCCCGATGGGCTGCAGGGATCCTTATGGAATACAAAACCCTATCCTTAACCCGTGCAGTCAATCTCCCCCGTGGGAATAATATTCCCCACCTATCCCGGAGTTTCCAATACTTTGCAAAACCTGGCAGAGGGCTTCTTAGTTTGCTAAGGGCATGCGTGAACCTCGCACCTTTGCCGCTTGGCATACCAGACCCGGCCCCCTTACCTGGCGACATTTTGTCTGAGCTGGCCGAACATCTGGCCCATTTGCCCGGACATTACTAAAATGGTGAATTACCCCTCCCCACAACACTCTAGTGAGTGGAAGCCTTTCAACTATGGACTTTTTCCAGACATCCTGGCATCGAACCAGCGGGACGCTTTAGAAGTCCATGGCTGAATATGCGCCGTTACCTTGCAGGAGATTCCTACCATACATTTCTAAACGACAGTACTTACAAATTAAGCGTTCCCTCTGTCTCTGGTGCTTCAAAGCAAAATCCCAATATGCCTAACATGTTGGTACAATTAAAATAGGGAGACGTTAATTCATCAATTTTTTATATACTGTAACTCAATAAAAATTACGCGATATGATATTTCCTGATTTTACCCGAACAGTGCTCACAGCAAATCTCACGACGCTAGGAGCTTCCTAGCGAAAGTTAGCAGCTATGCTGCTAGCCGCTGGGCTTTAAAACCATTTTTCCTTTCACCACGCGCTTACACGAAAACACTGCCACAGTTATACACATAATCTTAAAAATGACTTTACTCCCCCCCTCCCCCCCTCCTGGTTCTGGGTTTCTCGGACATATACCGGGGGACCTGAATTTAATTCATTACCCTGCCCGGTCTTACTATTCTGGTTTGTGCTGAAGCAGGGAAATGTCCGCTGCTTAACACTTCTGGAGTAATAAGACACACATATAGAGTTTTAACACAAAACAAAGTGTTTCTGCCATGATTGGGTTGCAGAACGGACAGTTTACAATTCCCCAATATGGCTCAGGAGCACCCAGCCGGGCATAATACCTTTATTATTGACCTGGGTACCCCTTCACTGTCACAAAGGATCTACCTGCTTAGATAGAGTCTCGACTTACAAATTAAATGGGGATAAATTGGGGGAATCCTTGATGGAGAAGGATTTAGGAGTGCTTGTAGACAGCAGGCTTAGCAATAGTGCCCAAAGTCATGCAGTAGCTGCAAAGGCAAACAAGATCTTATCTTGCATCAAACAGGCAATGGATGGAAGGGAAGTAAACATAATTATGCCCCTTTACAAAGCATTAGTAAGACCACACCTTGAATATGGAGTACAATTTTGGGCACCAATCCTAAGAAAAGACATTATGGAACTAGAGAGAGTGCAGAGAAGAGCCACCAAATTAATAAAGGGGATGGACATTCTAATTTATGAGGAGAGACTAGCTAAATTAAATTTATTTACATTAGAAAATAGGCGTCTGAGAGGGGATATGGTAACTATATACAAATATATTCGGGGACAATACAAGGAGCTTTCAAAAGAACTATTCATCCCACGGGCAGTACAAAGGACTCGGGGCCATCCCTTAATGTTGGAGGAAAGGATATTTCATCAGCAACAAAGGAAAGGGTTCTTTACAGTAAGGGCAGTTAAAATGTGCAATTCATTACCCATGGAGACTGTGATGGCAGATACAATAGATTTGTTCAAAAAAGGATGGACGTCTTTTTAGATAGGAAAGGTATACAGGGATATACCAATACTATGTAACTATGTAACTATGTAACACCTAACCCAAACCCCCAGTGAATGTCCCAACAGTACTTTGGGTGCTAGGCAGGCACCAATACCTTGATGTCCCTTTCCCCAGTGTCCAACCCACCCAAAGTGTAAGGAGTAGCGCTTTCCAATTAACTGTTGGTGCACTTGTTGGGATAGGTACCTGCTGGGTGTGTCCGCACCCGGGCATGCTGTGTCCTGCAACGGGGTACACGGACCCAACAGTTGAAGACTCTGGTGTGTCCGTCCTCGCACTTTAAAGTCTTCATGTGAGGTGATAGGGTCCCAGTTCACCAATAGCCAAGATGCTGCTGCGTCTTGGCTGTGTCCTGCACTTCTGATGGTTGTACAGGGCCGTGTCCCTATTCTATGGCCGGTCCCTGCAGCAGCACAAGCTGAGGTGAGTAGGGGACTAGCTGGGATATAATGGGGCAGCTCTGGTCCAGTGCAGGAGTCACAGAGCCCTGCACATACAACCCACCCTTTCCTGATCTTCTCTCTCACTCAATCCTAACTCACTAACTCACTAACTGTCACGGTAGCTTACAGGGTTATAATATACACACCAGGTTACAATAATAACCTCTCTTATCTCTGGGTTGAATCGAATAAGACGTGCGGTATAATAAAGAGATTTTATTCCTTGAAAACAGGTGGACACACAATATATACAAATAACAGAAAATATATTAATCACTTACATGGGAAAGGGGCCAAGATGAAGCAATCCGCAGACTGGCAATTTATCTCACAGGATCCAGTTCAGGATACAACAGGAACCAATACGAACAACAACAACCAACAACTTGGAATAGAGCTGACTCTCTCCTTTATGGAGTTCTGCTCCTATTCCCTACCATTGGGACTCAGGCATTGAAGAACAATTACCTGGGTCCAATTACCTTGTGCCAACTCACGTGGGAAGCAAGCTAGTACCTGCCCACAGGGGGTTGGCATTCCTCTGATCAGAGATGCATTTCCCTAGCCCCACTCTAAAAAGCTGGTGCCTCTAAGTCTGCCAAATGGGGATCTGGGCTGGGAAATTCTGACTTTTAGTGTGATTTATAGCACCTCACGCAAGTACCCATGTCCTGCTCTTCTCTGCTCTAGAATACTTAATCAAGGGCGGTGAGCCTTTCATTCATGGGTTTCCCTCAGACATCCCGATGCCCTGTGGCCATTAGAGATAGGGTGACCAGATTTTGAAAATGAAAAACCGGGACACATAAAAATTATTAATACAACAAATTACATTATTAAAAAAATGAATATTATGATATTTATCCAATAGGGTCACCATCGATGCTTTATTAGTCATTCTACCTCTTCCCATTCTCTCTCTACCTTATCCCCCATTCCCTCTATCCCTCCCCTCCCCCATTTTCTCTCACCCTCCCCCCCATTTTCTCTCACCCCCACCAGTCTCTCTCCCTTCCCTCACCCCCAGTTTCACTCCCTTCCTCCCACAATTCTCTCTCCCTTCCGTCCCCATTCTCTCCCCTCATTCTCTCCCCATCCCCCCACTCCTCCATTTTCTCTCTCTCAATCCCCTCCTCTATTCTCTCTCTCCCCCGTCCATTCTCTCTCCACCCTCCTCCATTCTCTCTACCCCCCCACCATTCTCTCTCTGACCTGCACAGACACACAGCCACTGACCTGTGCAGACACTCACACAGCCCTGACCCTGCACAGACACACTGACCCTGCACAGACACACACTGACCCTGACACACTGACTCTGCACAGACACACACTTACACTGACACACTGACCCTGCACTGAGACACTGACCCTATACTGAGACACTGACACACTGACCCTGCACTGAGACACTGACCCTATACTGAGACACTGACACACTGACCCTGCACTGAGACACTGACACACTGACCCTGTACTGAGACACTGACACACTGACCCTGTACTGAGACACTGACCCTGCACTGAGACACTGACACACTGACCCTGCACTGACACACTGACCCTAGGTGGTGGGTAGCTGAGTTGGAGGTAGGTAGTTGGGTAGCTGAGCTCCTCTTCACATCATTATGCTGTCATCTGGCTACACGGCTAAGGTTGGGATGATGAAACTGTAAAGCAGAATTCCTGGGTTTCCTGGGTGGTGGGTAGGTAGCTGGAATCCCTAGAGAGAGAGAGAGAGAGAGAGAGAGAGAGAATGTGAGAGGAGTATGAAAATGACAGCTGTCTCTTATTTATTAATGTACTCCACTAGTTATTTTAAAGAAAAAGGTATTTATTGTAGAAAGTCTCTCCCCTTGCCCGATGTTACATCATAAATGTTACAGTGATTCCCAACAGGGGGTTCAGGAACCCTTATGGGGTTGCAAGGAGCCTCCAAAGGGTTTGACAAACTAAATATGTAATGGTGCATCCCATGCAGTATGGTGGGTACCTAAGCCAGTGTGAAGATCCTCCTCCCCCCCCCATGTACATAACTACCCCCCAGGTCTATAACTACCCCACCCACACACGTCCATAGATTCATTGTTTAAGTTAAATGTATTTTATGTCTTGCTTGTGTCCTTACCCCAACATTGTACTGCGTTGCGGAATATGTTGACGCCATATACATAAAATATAATAATAATAAATACAGTCACAGGTCACTTCAATAACATTTAAAGTTACGTTCCTTTAACAGCTTTAGTTCATGCAAATGTATATGGTATTCCATGTAGAATAGAATAAGAAAGGACAAATAATGGGAAGCTTATGCACCACAGGCTTAGGAGTTGGACATGGTGGTTAACAGTGTGGCAACTAGCATTTAAAGTCTTCCCTTAGGAAAAGGTGGATACTAAAAATACCGGACGATAATAATTATAATAATTAAAAAAAATAATAAATAAATAAAGAGAAATAAACGATTAGAGCCCCATGTTGGGGTGGCTCGCCTCCCCCCTTCCCCCTCCCCCCCTCTTACCTGCCTGTGTTGTCTTTTTGTGTGTTTGTGTGTCATGAAATTGGGCTAGGGCATTTATGTAAGCTAATTCAGGTGTTAGAGCGCCTGTTATGCCTTTCAAGAAATCTCAATAAAATTGAAGTTGAAAAAAGAAAAAGAAAAGTCTTGCCTGAGGCTGCATCCAGGGTTGCAGCAGCCGTGCGGAGGCGCGCTGAGGCTGAGGGAAAGCGGGTGCTTCCCCTGGCCTTGGTTAGCGCGCCGTCCCTGGGCGTGTCGGGGGGCGGACCAGTGACGTCACGGAGCTGGTTCGCCCTCATTGGGCGAACCGCTCACGTAACCGGCCCTGCGCTCCCTTGAGCGCTTGAATCTATAATTCTCATAAGACCAACGCTTCCGCACGCTTGCGCGAGCCCCTGCTAAAGCCGCTCTCATTGCGGCTGCAGGGGCTCACTGGTAAGCACCAGCGCGCCTCAGCACGGGTCAGCGCCTAAGCGCTGACCATGCCCGAGGCCTTAGGAGGTTGTGCTTTTAGCTGTTTTGAAGATGAGTGTCCCAATCTCAGCTAGTAATGGGATATGAAACAAAACAAAAACATGTCTCCAAAAAGCTAGTGTTTGTTGAAGTTTCTATTAATTTTTAAAGCGGCAATACTACACCTCCCGCACCCCCTTTTTATTTCTTTTTTATGTAAAAATCCTAATTGTGGGCCAAACGAAATGGCCGCCTTCTAACGTTGTGCTGCAGTCTGTGAAGTGCTGCAGCTGATATGTAACATTATATTACTTAGTGTAATGCATTATTGTTATAGCTTTCAAATTAATAGACAGTCTCCATTTTGAAACACAGCAACAATGTTTGTGATACTTTGTTGCCAAAAGGCAGAGCTCAAAAGGTGTGTTTCAGAGACTGTTTCAAAAGAGGCCGTGGATATGACTTTCTAAATGGTTGATGTAGCAACCAACGGATGATCAGTACATTTGAAAAAAAAAATCATTAATAATGGTATTAGGAGTTAACAAAAATGCAGACAGTATTATCTCATGATGAAGAACAGCAGGTGCGCAAATTGCATCAGGACATAAAAGAAATAAAGACACCAAATAGTGCAATATTGTCTAATTCAACAGTATAGACTCAGTAATGTAGACTCTAGATTTTGCACTCGCGTGTTCAAAACGTGATATTCAGGCAGTGTGGTTGTTAGAAGTAACCAACTTTGATTGTATCCAGACAGGTACTCCAGATCAACACAGGTAATGTTCCATAGGAGGGGAGGGAAAATCCACATGCAGAAGGAAAAAAGCAAAATAGTATAATATTGCTTTATTATTAAAAAACACAAAGTACAGTATTGCACTTACATAAGTGTCTTTGTGGTAAGCATTCAGACCACCCTGGGTCAATTGGACGGATAGCACTCCAAACAGCAGATTTCAAAAAGGTGTGTTTCAGAGCCTGTTTCAAAAGAGGACGTGGATATGACTTTCTAAATGGTTGCTGTAGCAACCAAAGGATGATCAGTACAATTGAAAAAAATCATAAATAATGGTATTAGGAGTTAAAAAAAAAAGCAGACATTATTATCTAATACTACAAAACAGATTTATTTAAATGAAACCTATAGGATTTATCACGTTTTGCTGCTTTAATAAATTAATTCTCTTGATTTATAATCTAATACCTGACTTATACAGTATGTGTTCGGAGGTGGTAGGTAATTTGTTTTCTTTACATATGTGAAGAACATTTACTGATGAGGATGACTTGTATAAGTTCTGAACATGGTAAGATGATCCTGTGGCTTTGAAAACAAGGTCTCAGTTTCTCTTTCACAATTTCAAGTCTATGCAAAAAGCTTCAATTTGTCTTTTAGGCCTTAGAGTTTTTTTTTTTTTTTTTATAAATATTTTTCCTTTATTGGTGTCGGACAGCAGATTGGTACATGTTACATACATTGAAAAGCGAACCCACACAGGAATACGGCGCGATACATGTACAAAGTTTGGGTAAAGTTGATGACACACAATAGTCCATTTTCCAGTTTTCAGTGGTGAAAAAGAGGGGGGATGACGAAGGAGGGGTGGATAGTTGGGAACGACTTGGACAAAGAGAGGGGAGGGGGGGGGGCGGAGATGGGGGGGACTTTGAGGGTAGGAGTTCGGTCCTATGGTACAATATATGTGGTGGTCAGGGAGTCTGATCCTGGCCAAGGTTCCCATGTTGAGTAGAATTGCGGCATTTTTTGCTTCAGCATTGCCGTTAATCTTTCCATACCCATAATTCCATTTACCCTAGTGATTACCGTTCTTCTGGAGGGGGCTTTGATTTTCTTCCAAGCTGCTGCTATGCAGCATCTGGCGGCCGTCAGGATCGCTGCCATGAGCCTGGTTATAGGGGGGGGAAGGTCATCGACTGGTTTTCCCAGCACATAGGTCAGAGGGTCTAGGGGTATCTCCACATCCAGGGTCTCGGTCAGCAGGCCCTGGATCCGGGTCCAGAATTTTTGGATCTCCGGGCATGTCCACCAAATGTGGGACATGTCCCCCCTTTGACCACATCCCCTCCAGCATTCGTCAGGAGTAGCTGGGTAGATCTGGTTCAGTCTGCTCGGGGTCAGGTACCAGTGGAATAATATTTTGTAAATATTTTCTTTTGTGACGGAACAAATTGAAGTTTTGGAGGCTGCCTCCCAGATATCCTCCCAGTCCTCTATATCTATATTGGTGTTTAGGTCCTGGCTCCACCTTTGCATATATGAGTGATTAGGGGTGGGTTGGGCCGCCTCTAGTGTTTTATATATCCCAGAGATGAGGCCTCTTTGGTACTCGCCTCTGAGGCAGAGGGTCTCAAATCTGGAGCACGGCAGGAATTTTAAGCTAGGGGATAGGGTTCTCAGGAAGTGACGAATCTGTAGGTATTGAAATATAGGGAGATCAGGGGACGTTAATTTGATTCGCAGTTCTCGGAGGGGCATGACCTCATCGTTTTCCAGCAAGTCCGCAACCACTCTGATGTTTAGGCCTTGAAATTGGCTGAATTGGGGTCGGGAACAACCGGGTGGGAAATCCGGGTTCCCGAATAAGGGGGTCAATTGAGAGGGGGTTGAAGCTAGGCCATATTTCCCTTTGGTTTTCAACCATGTCGACCACGTGCATCTCATTGCTCCAAGGCTGAGTCTCGTGGGCCTCCTACCTTTGTGGACGTGAGTCCAGAGCAGGGCTGAGAGGGGAGTCGGGGACACGTGGTAAGTCTCTATCTCCAACCAGCAGTTGCAGGCCAGGAGGCCAGGGGGTTGTTCCAAACCACCGCCTGTCTCAGTTGTGCTGCCCGATAGTATCGGACCACATCCGGCGCCCCCAGACCCCCTCTCGTCCTCGACGCCAAGAGTACCGACCGTGGGACCCTGGCTCTCCGTTGTTGCCAGATGAAACGCAGAATATGGGACTGAATATTCCTCAGATCTGCTAATGGAACGGGGACAGGGAGGGTCTGAAAATAGTAAAGCAAACGGGGGAGGATATTCATTTTGGTGGATATTATTCTGCCGAACCATGATATTTGGTGGGACTGCCAAGTCTCGAGGTCTCTTATGATTTGACGAAAGAGGGGGGGTAATTGGATTGGTATAGCGAGCCATATGAGCTCGCTATTTTAACCCCATAATACTTAATATGGGAGCTATTCCATCTATACTTAAATTTCTTTTGTAGGGATGTCCATATGGGGTTCGGCAGTGATATATTGAGAGCCTCTGACTTGTCTGTATTGACTTTGTAGTCTGAGAGGCAGCCAAATTGGTCTAACAGTTTTTCTAGGTTGGGGAGGGAAGTGAGGGGGTCTGATAGGGTAAGGATAATATCGTCGGCGAACATGGAGATTTTATACTCCCTGTCTCCGACTAGGATTCCTTTTACGGATGGATCAGTTCTGATTTTGGCGGCTAGCGGCTCTATGGACAGGGCGAAGAGTAAAGGGGAAAGGGGGCAGCCTTGTCTAGTACCGTTTTGGATTTTTATTGGATTGGATCGGCCACCTGGGAGTTTTAGTAAGGCCGTGGGGTTAGTGTAGAGGGCTCGGACTCCTTCAAGGAATGGGCCTGAGAAGCCGAACTGGCGCATCGTCTGGTCAAGGAAGGACCATTTGATTCGGTCAAAGGCCTTCTCTGCGTCGAGGCTGAGTATCAAGGCCTGGGACTGTTTGAGGTGCACGTGGTCTATAATATCAATAATTTTACGGGTGTTGTCAGAGGCCTGTCTTCCTGACACAAATCCCACCTGGTCTATATGAATTAGTCTTGGGAGAATAGGGTTCAGTCTGTTTGCTAGGATTTTGCTGAAAAGCTTGAGGTCAGTGTTCAGTAGGGATATGGGGCGGTAGCTGCCACATTGGAGTGGGTCTCTGCCCTCTTTATGTATGATAGCCAAGTTGGCTGCCGACATAGTGCCTGAGATCTGTTCTCCTTGGAGAAATGAGTTAAACATTTCTAGGAGGTAGGGGGACAGGGATTTTGCTAATTTTTTATAGTAACCGTTGGTAAAGCCATCCGGTCCTGGCGTCTTTGCTATTTTGAGTGAGGATATTGCATTATCTAGCTCTTCTTGGGTGATTCTATGGTTTAAGAACTCAAGTTCTTCTTGTGAGAGGGAGGGGAGGTTGCATTGGGTTAGATAGTCGGAGGTGCTCTTATCATTAGTGTTTGACTGGTTGATGGGGTGGAGGTTGTAGAGGTCGGTATAGAACTCCGCAAACTCGCGGGCGATATCCTTCTCATTATATTAGATTTGACCACTTTTGGTTCTGATCTTTGTTATCTGGGCCTTTGTCCTAATGCCTCTTAATTTTGAGGCCAAAAGTTTGTCCGCTTTGTTACCCCTATCATAGAACCGCTGTTTGGTCCATTTCAGGGCTCTCTCTACCTCGTCAAGTTGGAGTATTTTTAGATCGGATCTCGATTTCTCAAGGGTTCTAAACACCTTTTTCGATAGGGATTGTTTATGCAGTTGCTCTAGCGTTATGATTTTTTCGGTTAGTTCTTTCTGGGCTTTTTGCTTTATTTTTTTCTTATAGGAAGCTAGTGATATGAGTTCTCCTCTTATAGTGGCTTTGTGCGCTTCCCAGAGCATTGCTGCTGCAGGGACTGAGCCTTCGTTTAGCTGGAAAAAGGTGTGCAGTTTTTGCTTAATTGTTTTGATCACTTGTGGGTCATTGAGAAGCGAGTCGCTGAGTTTCCAGGTATATACTGTTGTTTTGACGAAAGGCAGAGAGAGGGTGAGTATGATAGGGGCATGGTCAGACCAGGTTATTGGGCCTATGTCGGAGTGGGAGGATGCCTGGAGTACATTGTTGGTGCCCAGAAAGTAATCGATCCGCGAGTAATGGGGTGCATTTCCCTTTGTTACTCGGGGGGGGGGGGAAAGAAGAAGGGGGGGGGTTGCCAGTGTTCGTTCATACAACCTGATTGTTGTGAATGGGGGGCGGGGGTCACCAGCAGCAGTCTTTGGGTGGTTGAGTCTGTTAGGATAGTCCCTGGATCTCAGGCTGGACCTCCCCTGGTTGGGGGTTAGTGGCGGGTTCTTGTCTCGTGAGGACGTGGAGAACGGGAATGTGGAGCAGCGCGGATGCTGGTCCCCATCTCTGGAGCTCGGATCCCGGCGAGTGCTGTTCTTTGGTTCCTGCGGCATCGGGCGGGAACATGGGGGTGAGTAGGCTGGTTTCTCTGGTTTACGGGAGGGGGGGGGTGGGGCAGGGGGGGGGAAGAGGGACCGGAATGGGGAGGGGGAGAGAGGGGGGGGGGTCCGGCATGAGTCTCTGGAGGGAGGGGTCTGTTGGAAGAGTCCCTGGTTCTCCGGTCACGGGAACGGGCCTCCTCAAGTTGGGGCCCGTGCTGTTGTCTTGCTCGTAGAGATCGGGAGAGGGCGACTTCTGAGGAGCTTGCGGGGAGGCGTGGGTACTGGAGTCTTTCGCCAGTGCCTGGAACTCTGTGGGAGCAGCTGCTGTTCTCTTAACAACGGAAGGGAGCGGAGAGGTAAGTAGAGGGGGGGGGCACGGGTGAGGGGAGAGAGTGGGGTGGGGGGGAGGTTGTGGGGGGGGCGGAGGTTTGCGGGCAGCTGTGTCAGGGCCTGCAGGGCCTACGGGGCCTCTCGCTTATTGGGGGATTTTGGTGGCAGGCGCCTGCTTCAATCTTTTTAGGGCCTCTGGGTCTGCGTGGTGTGTCTGTGAGGGAAACTTGCGATTTCTTGAGTCCCAGCAGGCAGCCGGGACATCTTGATTCACCGGAGTCGTTGACTAGCCAGTCTCTCTGATGCTCGGGGGGTTTCCTGGGGGGCCGTCTCTGAAGTTGCCTCCGTGCGGGGGCGGTTGTTCTTCGGTGGAGGAAGAGGGATCCCTAGAGCTTTTAGGAAGTCCTTTGAGTCTTCAGGGGTGGATACTGTATAGTGGCGGCCATTGCGGAGCACCACCAACTTGAAGGGGAACCCCCAGCGATATTTAACCCCTTGGTCTCTGAGGTAGGTAGTGAGTGGGCGCATCGCATTTCTCTTGCTGATTGTTAGTTGGGAGAGGTCATTAAATAGTTGAATCTGTACGCCGTCCATTGACACGGAGCGCAGATCCCTGGCGGCCGTCATGATGCGTTCCTTTGCAGAGTAAGCGTGCATTCTGAGCACCACATCTCTGTGACGGTTGGGATCTGCTGACTTTGGGCCGAGGGCTCTGTGGGCTCGGTCAGTGTGTAGGTCATGGTCTGATAAGTCGGGGACAAGCTGCAGGAAGAGCCTGCGGAGGTAAGGTTGTAATTCCTCATGCGTGATGTCTTCAGGGATATTTTTAAGGCGGATGCTCTGCCTTCTTTCCCTGTTTTCAAGATCCTCTAATTTGTTCTGTAAGTCGCGGATCGCATCCCCGCATCTCAGCACTTCATCGTGGGTCTCTGCCTGTTCATTTGATATTCCCTCCGCTTTCCCCTCTAAGTCCTCTGTCCGCTCCATTAGCGCTCCTACCTCGGCGCGTATGATCTGGAGGGCTTTTTCCGTGTCTTCTTGGACCCCCCTCCTCATTTTGGTGACGAGAGAGTAAAAAAATTCTTTATTTAGAACGGGGGGATCCGCATCAATCGGGCTCTGCCGGCCGCTGGGCGCCTCGTGCTCCGGATCTTCCTCGGCGCCATCTTGCCCCTCAGGGCTGATATCAGCCAGACGCTGTGCCGGCGGGAAAAACTTGGTAACCGGGTACTGGTTCTTCTTTTGTGACTTCCCTGTCATCTCACCAGTGTTTGGGCTTGATCTGGGGTCTAAATTCGGGGAGTTTGGGGTGGGGGAAAAGCTTGTTCTAATAGCTTTAGTTGTGAGGGCGCCAGGAGCTCTCTCACTAGCAGACCATCGGCTGTGACGTCACCGCAAGTCCCCAGAAATGAGTTTTTAAATATGAAGACACTTCGGGTCTGAGTCAACTCAATACTCTTATCATTTATTTGTTTATTGACAAAGGTTACAAAATAAATATTTGCACCACTCACACAAAGAAAATTTCTAAGAACATACGAGGTTGCTATAGGTTTTTGCTTAAGCCCATTCATTGATTTTTGTTTCTTCATTTACACTTTTCCATTGCAGCAATATCTGATTTTTATTTTTTTCCCTCTACTTTATTCATTTTCTCACCCATTTGTGTATTCATTCACATATCATTACATACTCAGAGAGAAAGATGAAAGAAGCAGAAATGTGCCGTGTTCATTTCACTCTGATCATCAACAGAAAAAAAAGAATTAAACCTGTGCAGCTTTTGCTATATTATTATCATCAATTCAGTGTTAAATGCAGTGTTTTTTCCTCTTACACCACAAGAGGGCAGCTTTGCCATAGTTCTCCTATTAAACCCCTGCCATTTGTTCTAATAGTATCAGTGACACTGTGTGGTCATTTGCATGTAATTTCCCAGAACCATGCTGCAGTGGGAGCACTGTGTGCAAGGAGATAATGGTGAAAAGCAGGGTTACAGACTTGCCTGAGACGTGAATATGCTCACAAGTGATATTTTCATTTAATATCAGGCTATCAATATGCACGTTGGCCATTTTGACCACAATATGTTGGTACAATATGCCAGAAACTTGGCATTCATCTTGACTGGTAGGGTAAATGGCTGGGCTTAACCTTAACCAATGGCTGGTCGCACAATCCATGTAACCGCTCCCTATAACTCCTCCTATTGTTCCATATACTGTAACTGCTCCCTAAATCTCCTCCTATTGCTTGATATAACTTCTCTCTTCAATGCCTCCATATATCTGCCCTCTATAACTCCACCTACCACTCTAAATAACCACTCACGATAACTCCTCCTATTCTCCCATATAAGCACTCCCCATAACTCTTATTGATCCCTATAACATTTTATCATTCCATATAACTGCTCCCTATAATTCCTACTATTGCTCCATAAATTTGCTCCCTATAACTCCTATTGCTCCATGTGACCTCCCTAATGTTGCAGATTTAAGCTAAGGTTGTGCGGTCTTGCAAGCTTTCAGCAAAATAGCCCCAGACAGTGCATAAGTCATGTTGTGTGCCCTATTTAAAGTCTCAGCATTAAGAGAGTCTAGAGGTTTAACAGAATTTAGCAAATTAGCATTTTACGTGAAATTGCAATTCAATGCTTGGTGAATCGCTTATGATTACGCTGCAAAGGCAGACAAGATCTTATATTGCATTAAATGGGCAATGGATGGAAGGGAAGTAAATATAATTATGCCCCTTTACAAAGCATTAGTAAGACCACACTTTGAATATGGAGTACAATTTTGGGCACCACTCCTTAGAAAAGACATTCTGGAACTAGAGAGAGTGCAGAGAAGAGCCACCAAATTAATAAAGGGGATGGACATTCTAACTTATGAGGAGAGGCTAGCTAAATTAGATTTATTTACATTAGAAAAGAGGCATCTAAGAGGGGATATGATAACTATATACAAATATATTCGGAGACAGACAGTACAAGGAGATTTCAAAAGAACTATTTATCCTAAAGACAGTACTCGAGGCCATCCCTTAGGGTCGGAGGAAAGGCGATTTACCAGCAACAAAGGAAAGGGTTCTTTACAGTAAGTGCAGTTAAAATGTGGAATTCATTACCCATGGAGACTGTGATGGCAGATACAATAGATTTGTTGCAAAAAAAGGTTGGACATCTTTTTAGAAAGGAAAGGTATACAGGGATATACCAAATAAGTATACATGGGAAGGATGTTGATCCAGGGAGTAATCAGATTACAATTCTTGGAGTCAGGAAGGAATTTATGTTTCCGCTTATGAGATATCACTGGATGAAATAACACTGGGGTTTTTTGTTTGCCTTCTTCTGGATCAGCGTTTCCAAAATTGGGTTCCGTGGAGCAGTCCCAGGGGTTCCGCCTACGGACAGGCCGCCCGCACTCACTGTGCCGGAATTCCCCCTCAACCTTTCCAGAGCCACTGTCATGGCTCTCCCCCTCAACCCCCCCCCCCCCCCCCGAGCACGCTCTCAGGTCAGGACTGCAGGAGCGCGCTCTAGCAGTGCGGCACTTCTGGAGTGCGTGCGTGCAGCCCTGACTGCCTCCTGCCCTGCCGCTGCCTCCTTTGACCACCTGCCACCACCTCCTTCGCCCCCTGCCATCACCGCCGCTTCCTCCGCTGGCAACAGCCGCCACCGCCACTTCCTCCGCCGGCAACCGCTGGGCAGGATACCAGCCTCTCTTCCCGCCGGATGTAGGCTGAGGGGTGCTGGGGGAGATATATGTATTGGGGCAGTGGGGGTCTTTTAAAAATGTATTGGGCCAGTGGGGGTCTTTCAAAAATGTATTGGGTGGTGGGGGTCTTTCAAAAATGTATTGGGGTGGTGGGGGTCTTTCAAAAATGTATTGGGGTGGTGGGGGTCTTTCAAAAATGTATTGGGCCAGTGGGGGTCTTTTAAAAATGTATTGGGGCGGTGGGGGTCTTTTAAAAATGTATATGGGCAGTGGGGTCCTTTAAAAATGTATTGGGGCGGTGGGGGTCTTTTAAAAATGTATTGGTTTGGTGGGGGTCTTTTAAAAAACCCTGGTGTTCCATGAGGTAAAATGAAGTGTTCTGTGAAAAAATAAAAAAAATTCACCTGCGACACATTTTTTTTTTTTTTTTCATGTATTACGCTAAAAATATTTAATGGGTTCCATTCTGTTGTACAAAATCTAAAAGGGTTCCATGAGTACATTTAATTGGGAAACACTGATCTGGATCAATAAGTAAGTATAGATAAAGGATAAAGTGTCTGTTTATTTAGCATAGGTTGAATGCATGTCTTTTTTCAACCTCATCTACTATGTAACTATAACTATATATATATTTTAGCATGTTCTTGTATAGCGCTGCTAGTTTTTACGTAGCCTTTTTTTTGGTGCCTGAGGCACAAGAAGATAAGTGACTTGGCCAAGGTCACAAGGAGCCGACACCGGGAACTGAACCAGGTTCCCCTGCTTCAAGCTCAGTGCCACTCAGTGTGTTTACTCACTGAGCCACTCCTCCCATATATATGTAACTCTCTGTGTCTGCAGGCAACACAGGACGCTGCCCCTTTAACTGGTATGCTCTCTATAGGACGTGACTATGATAAGCCAGTGAGAGAGCTGGTGAAGGTGAAAGAGAGTGTAACTTTAAGACAGGGAGACAGCCATCTTGAGAGTCAGAACAGCACGGAGTTTTGGAGTGTGAGGCGGCTTGCAGATGCACTCTGCAAGTGCCTGACAGACCTGGGGAGTGGGGAAAGTGGTGGAGTTGCCAGTAGGAAAGCACAGTGACACACCACTGTGAGCACTGCCCAGCCCAGAGGAAAATATCAGGATCCTGTCAGCCCATGAGGAAAAGACCAGGGTGCATCCAGCCCAGTGGAAGAGGAATTCCCCTGCACTGCAGTAAAGGTTATGTTTTCACACTATCTGTAAGAAGCACAGGTCTGCAACTAACACTTTTGAACTAAGAGCTCCAACAAAGTGTTATTGTAACAATACCCTGTCTGATCAGCAGGGTAGTGAACTTGGCTGCAGTGACTGTACCAAATAATTAGAGGCGCAGTGTTAGTTAACATTTAGAGCAGGGGTGCGCAAACTTTCCCACCTGTGCGCCCCTGTCTGCACTCCCCCGCACCGCAGGGTCACGTAACGTCACATTGCCATGGCGATGCATCGACGATGACAAGGTATGGGAAGTTGCAGACGCCTCATACGATCCCCCGACATTTAGTTTGTGCCCTGGGGAAGAGCGTGGGGAGTCTGCAACTGCCGCCCCCCCTGGAAAATCTTGCGCCCCAGTTTAATCAGGCCCCATCTCAGTGACAGGCTATATATATATATATACAGTCATGTGAAAAAGAAAGTACACACTCTTTGAATTCCATGGTTTTACATATCAGGACATAATAACAATCACCTGTTCCTTAGCAGGTCTTAAAATTAGGTAAATACAACCTCAGATGAACAACAACACATGCCATATTACACCGTGTCACGATTTATTTAACAAAAATAAAGCCAAAATGGAGAAGCGATGTGTGAAAAACTAAGTACACCTTATGATTCAATAGCTTGTAGAACCACCTTTTGCAGCAATAACTTGAAGTAATCGTTTTCTGCATGACTTTATCAATCTCTCACATCGTTGTGGAGGAATTTTGGCCCACTCTTCTTTACAACGTTGCTTCAGTTCATTGAGGTTTGTGGGCATTTGTTTATGCACAGTTCTCTTAAGGTCCAGCCACAGCATTTCAATCGGTTTGAGGTCTGGACTTTGACTGGGCCATTGCAACACCATGATTCTTTTCTTTTTCAGCCATTCTGATTTGCTGGTGTGCTTGGAATCATAGTCCTGTTGTATGACCCAATTTCGGCCAAGCTTTAGCTGTTGGACAGATGGCCTCACATTTGACTCTAGAATACTTTGGTATACTGAGGAGTTCATGGTCGACTCAATGACTGCAAGGTTCCCAGGTCCTGTGGCTGCAAAACAAGCCCAAATAATCACCCCTCCACCACCGTGCTTGACAGTTGGTATGAGGTGTTTGTGCTTATATGCTGTGTTTGGTTTTCGCCAAACTTTGCGCTGTGCATTATGGCCAAACATCTCCACTTTGGTCTCGTCTGTCCAAAGGACATTGTTCCAGAAGTCTTTTGGTTTGTTCAGATGCAACTTTGCAAACCTAAGCCGTGCTGCCATGTTCTTTTTAGATAGAAGAGGCTTTCCCTGCAACCCTTCCAAACAAATCATACTTGTTCAGTCTTTTTCTAATTGTACTGTCATGAACTTTAACATTGAACATGCTAGCTGAGGCCTATAGAGTCTCAGATGTAACTCTTGGGTATTTTGCAATTTCTCTGAGCAATTTCGGTCTGACCTCGGGGTGAATTTGCTGGGATATCCACTCCTGGGAAGATTGGCAACTGTCTTGAATGTTTTCCACTTTTGAATAATCTTTCTCACTGTAGAATGATGGACTTTAAATTGTTTGGAAATGGCCTTATATCCAGTCCCAGATTGATGAGCAGCAACAATTGCTTCTATAAGATAATTGCTGATGTCTTTCCTCCTTGGCATTGTGTTAACACATGCCTGAATGCTCCAGATCAGCAAACTGCTAAAACTTCAGCTTTTATAGAGGTGGTCACACTTGCTGATGATCAATTAATCAAGGGCATTTGATTAGCACCACCTGTCTGATACTTAGCATCTTAATTCCTATGGAAGCAGTAAGGGTGTACTTAGTTTTTCACACATAGCTTCTCCATTTTGGCTTTATTTTTGTTAAATAAATCATGACACAGTGTAATATGTCATGTTATTGTTCATCTGAGGTTGTATTTACCTATCATATGGGAGAAAAAAGAACCCAGTCTTCCAGCACTCAATCACAACAAATGTAGAATTGTAAATTTAAAATACTTTATTAATAACCAAGAATAAAAAATAGGGTGTTAAAACGTAATTAAACGGTGTATTACAACAGCACGTGACTGTGTCCAATTATAACCCACCTAGGGCTGGGTGGGTGGATGTAGTAATAAAATCCCTTATAGATATTCGGGATTAGACTGCTATATGTTATAGCTTCCTAAAAGGTATAGGAAAGGGGCCTATGAGAACTCACCCAGAGGATATTATCAATGTTAGTGTATCCGGGCATGTGGTGCACACTCAGATGATACACTAATGGTACAAATGTTCTGTGGTATAATATGCAAAGGTCAGACCCTATTGCACCAGCGTATGACATAGTAGATGAAGATTTTACTAGATCTTGGGAGTTAGTACTCAATCAATGCTCGATTTTGTTAATGGAACTATTGGTCACCTATCAAAAAGACAAACTCACACAGACCAATTCTGAACTTGATACTTTACTGGCCAAAGTAGAAGTATGGAAAACCAATGATAAGTTCACTGATCTAGAAGGCCGTCTAAAAATAACATAGATAAATTTACAAGTGACCTAAAGGAGCGAAAACACAAGAAATTTATGAGAGACACTGAAGACTATCAAACAGGGAAGATTTATAGATATAAATTTACATCTAAATGCCGCAAACAAACCAAACCCAAATCCAATATCCAGGAGTCCTCAACAGAGTGGGAGATATCTGAAAGTGAGGAGGAGAGACCAACAACCTCAGAAAGTAATACACCAGGACGCAGGTCCTCAATTGCACATTACCTACCCCAGGTTTCTTTTTTAGAGCAGAGACAGTCGGTAGAAACACGACCAAAAGAAACAGAGAGGGAAAAAGAAAAACCAGGAGAGGGAAAGGTATGGGCTCTAAGAAGCGGGAGTATGAGTACCTCCAAAAACAAACCCAGAAACAAGAAAGGGAGAGGTTACCAGGGATATTAGGAAGGGATGAGCTTCAAATTATAAACCTAACAGATAAAACCCTCAATGAAAATCATATACGAGTCTTGAAACGAGGCCTGTCCTTTTCGCCGTCCAATAATCTGAATACATTTGAGTGGGTTAAGGACGTGAACCTATTTGCACGAAAACTCAAATTACACAAAATGTACAGATCAAGAGATAGGAGACTGGCGAATCGGGAGGGGGCCCCAATACCTGACATAAGGGAAACCGAAGCCATTGAGGATCTTTTATCCTTACAGGCAGAATCTGACAGAATTCCGGGCGAAGGGCCTTTTACTGACCTCAGACCAAAGTCTAAATGTATGCCTTATGGGGAACAATATGCCCATATTGATACCTTTGTAAATTTAGTCACCAAAGATCTTGAATCTCTACCGAGGACAAAACAACTTGATAATATGAGTGCAGATGAGACTCTAGCCCTTGAAGAATTAGCCACTGCTAAAGACATTGTGATCAAACCATCGGACAAGGGTGGAAACCTTGTCATTTTAAGATCTGAAGATTATGAGAAAGAAAACATCAGAATCCTGTCGGATCGGACCTGTTATGAGATTCTCCAGACAGACCCCACTCAGAGATTCACTAAAGAATTGATCAGTATCCTAAATGGGGGACTGTCTTTGAAGCTCATCTCAGAGAAAGAATACAATTATATACTGGTTCGCACACCCAAAATTGCTACATTCTATAGCCTTCCCAAGGTACATAAGAACAAACAACCACCCCCAGGCAGACCCATAGTCTCTGGAATTGGAAACCTTACAGAGAAAGCAAGTGCATATGTGGACAAGATTCTAAGGCCCTTTGTCACCACTCTGCCGTCATTTATTAAAGACACTAAAGATGTTCTTACTAAGCTGGACGGCATATCAGTGGCACACGACTGTATTTTGGTCACTTTGGATGTAGAGGGATTGTACTCCAGCATCAGGCATGATCAGGGAATACAGGCAGTCAACCACTTCCTCAGCACACGCAGTCAACACCACCATAAACATAATAGCTTCACAGTGGAATTACTACAATTTGTTCTTAAAAGAAACTATTTCTGGTTCAACAAAACCATCTACCACCAGATACAGGGCACGGCTATGGGCACCAAATGTGCCCCTACGTATGCGAACCTGTATCTGGGATGGTGGGAATCAGAGATAGTCTTCTCTGAGGAATTGGAATATTTAACCACTTTTGTGGAACTTTGGTTGCGTTTCATTGACGACGTGCTGATAATGTGGCGCGGAACTGAGGCCATGTTGAAACACTTCATTGAAATTCTCAACAAAAATGACCTCAACCTCCGCCTGACTCTTGAACACAGCCCTAAACAAATTTGCTTCCTTGATCTACTGAACACGAAGGATGACAACGGCAATCTTGAAACGACTATATATCGTAAACAAACAGCCACAAACAGCATACTCCTAGCCAGCAGTCATCACCCCAAATCCCTCATCAGGGGTATACCAGTGGGGCAGTTTCTTCGCCTAAGAAGAAACTGCAGTAAGGATGAAGATTTCGAGGAAAAGGCGAGGGACATGAAGGAAAGGTTCACTGAAAGGGGATACAGTCAAACAACAATTAAAAGAGCATATAAATGGGCAAAGCATAAAGCCAGATCGGAACTGGTTATGGATAAAACAACACAGCCAGAACAAAGAACAGTAAGATTCATAGGCACCTTCAACAAACAATGGAAGGTGGCTAGGGAAGTCCTACAGAAACACTGGCACATACTAAGGGCGGATGAAGACTTATGCGATTCCATACCAGTTTTTCCAGCAATGGTCAGCAGACGTGCCAAAAACTTGAGAGACCATCTGGTCCATAGCCACTATAATGTGGCAACACCAAGTGCCACCTGGCTACCCCCCCGTATAAACGGCAACTACCATTGCCAAAGATGCAAGGCCTGTCAGTATATGACAGTTTCTAAAACCTTCAGTAATCACAATAACAGGAAGCATTTTGATATACGCAAATTTATCAACTGCAACACAGTGGGAGTAATTTACATGGGAACATGCAAATGTGGGAAAAAGTACGTGGGCAAAATCCGCCGCCCCCTAAAAATACGGATACTTGAACATGTGGGCTCTATCCGAAATAAGCTAGATACTCCAGTGGCCAATCATGCCAACAGGTGCCAACCTGGAGATCTCAAAGCCATGACCTTCATGGGGATAGATCAATTCTCACCAGGAATAAGACGTGGGGATTGGGACAATGAGCCATTAAAGATCGAAGCTAGGTGGATTTATACTTTGGGAACACTAAATCCACTTGGACTCAATGAGGGCTTCGTGTTTAGCCCCTTCATATAAATCCCTTATCCCCTGTTCCCAACCCCACTTTCATGAACAAATCCCGAACATTCCTGTATTTAAACCCAGGAATTATACTTATAACACCGCACCCACCTATCTGAACGAAAAGTATAAAACAACCCCCATGTTCCTTTTCCCCTGCACTATTTGCAGTATATTGACAGCCACTCAGAAGCCGTCATACACCTACATTCTGACAATGAATTGAGTACAAACAAATAAAACAATGACATAGTGTGCTTTTAGTTTATTTCATTTTATTACAATCAATGGAATACAGTGTATTTGCATTTGGTATGATCTAGAATCATAGACTTACCTTCATTATTAGTGACCAACCATCACTCTTCACCATGAATATCAAAGTTTACAACACAAACACCCCAGCCTCTGTGAGTAAATACAACAGTAATACATCACATATATTATTAGTATTGGAGCCATAGCCATTCAGCCCATTACAAATGTTGCAATTAGTTTGCCACTTATGCAACAGTCTAATGGGCATATTGAATCTGGCAATAGGCAGTTACTAGTCTGCAGACCACATATAGTGCATCTATGGCAATGGGATATTGTATCCGTCAATCAGCAGTAACGAAGGGGTTAAGTGAAAGAACAGGCACTCTCACGTTGACTATATAAACTTACCTCCACACGCAGGGACCTCCCCCTACGTGCCCTGAAGAAGCGTTCACTACGTGAAACGCGCGCGTCGGCATTTCTCTCCTGCACACGCGGGAAGCCAGTCCATTTAAATTTAACAGCAGATGGATATTGATCCGCGTTAAGAGATTTGCGGCTTCCCCCGGCGTGAATGTTCAGCCGGGATCGCGTTTTGTAACCATACAGTGTGACCCTCCTACCTCTAGGGGTTTATTCAACTCACCTACAGACAGGCATGTCCTCGAACATATCAGCGCTGATATAACCAAGATCAGCGCTGATATAGGGGACCATGCGATTTACAGTTAGAACGGCCCCTCTATAAACTGGCATTAGGTATTTAGCTGCTATACAGGGAAAGGGGGTGGGGTGATTGTACACTGAATCCATCCCATCATTAACCCCATATACACCCTATTAGCTGGTACTGTTGGCATTTCGTCAGTGTGTCTTATCTGCTTAGTAGATTCTCGGTTTCTGTCAGCTGCTATGTGTATTTATTAGCCCCATTTAACCAGTGCTGATCTCAGCTGTAGCAACTACAAACACAGTGGAGGTTGCTTCAACAGGCAATTACTATACACACAGAGTTTGATACTGATTCAAGACCACCTACACCTCACTGACAGTATCATAGGTGAGCCCTAAGGGTTTACATCACACCTAGAAACACCACGGCATTATCAGTGCCACCTATGGTGTCTCTATATCAATCAACAATCTGCAGTATGAGTGTTTTGGAAATTAAACTATATACTTGATGAATGCTATCTAATATATACCTCACCTAAATATTTGCCTATAAGCCGGTGTTTTTACTTCACTATGTGGGCATAATATGACTCCGCAATAGATCTAGCGCCGACTACGCTGGAGATACCACGCAGTAAACAGTTCATTCTCCAAATAGGGGTGGATACGGTCTGACCTTTGCATATTATACCACAGAACATTTGTACCATTAGTGTATCATCTGAGTGTGCACCACATGCCCGGATACACTAACATTGACAATATCCTCTGGGTGAGTTCTCATAGGCCCCTTTCCTATACCTTTTAGGAAGCTATAACATATAGCAGTCTAATCCCGAATATCTATAAGGGATTTTATTACTACATCCACCCACCCAGCCCTAGGTGGGTTATAATTGGACGCAGTCACGTGCTGTTGTAATACACCGTTTAATTACGTTTTAACACCCTATTTTTTATTCTTGGTTATTAATAAAGTATTTTAAATTTACAATTCTACATTTGTTGTGATTGAGTGCTGGAAGACTGGGTTCTTTCTTCTCCCATATGATACAATCAGTCTCCATCCAGTCAGCACCTCACTGTGGTTAGCATCAGCTGTGCGGGTTTTTCTTTGTGTATAGTTGTATTTACCTAATTTTTAGACCTGCTAAGGAACAGATGATTGCTATTATGTCCTGATATGTAAAACAATGGAATTCAAACAGGGTGTAGTTTCTTTTTCACATGACAGATTTATTATAAATCATTCTTCCTGGTAATGTACAGGTTATTAAGAATTTATATTAGTGTTACGTACCCTTGAGATGTGGTCTGCCGTGTAGTGGCTCAAGGGCTTACAACACTTTGGCCAAATTGTTAAACTAAAAGACCATTTTATTTAATAGATATCTATACATATATATTTAGGCACTGTACCGTGTATAAGTTTCACTGGATGTGCACTGAGCTCTGTCTGTGTTTCATGTTCTGTCTCTGGTTTTAAATATATATATATATAGCCCTTGAACAACCCCCCCCGCCCACCCCCCAAATGAGATTGAGGGTGTATGCTGTAAATATGCTACCGGTGCTGCTTTTACCTGCTGGCTCACGGAGTTCCCAAGCCTCCGCCACGGGGAGTCTGGGGTGATAAAATTAACGTATCGGTGCAGTGCCTCCACCTGAGAGGCATTACAACATAGTGGGAGGAGCCCCTCACAGGGCCCAATAACAGTAATCACACACTTTGTATAAAACAATACCTTTACTGGCAACATATAACTCTTAACGTTTCTGATGGTCACTAATAGGTACAACAACCCACCAAGCCTCACAGGGCCATAACCCAACACCTTGTAACCCAACACCGTGTCCCAAGAGTCCCACACCCAACCCCAATGTGTGAGACAGCGCTGCTCACTAATTTGAGTTGTTGGTTGGTGCACGTGTTGTGGTGAGGTACCTGCTGGGTGTGTTCACTTCCAGGTGCGCCGACATGAAGACAGAGTGGATCCCCTGATCCCGCGATGAGTTCGCCTCCATGTGGGGTGGTATCCCGCTGGATGGTCACACCATGAAGACAGTCTCTGTATCTTGTAGGGGTATGGTCCCAGACCACAATTATCAGGGCTGCGCAGCATCGCAGCTGCGTCCCTGACCTTATAAAACTGCTAATGGGGCAGGTTCCCTACGAAAGGATCTGTCCCTGTAGCAGCCACAAGCTTCCCAAGTGAGTCGGGGCCTAGCTGGGGCCTAGGCGGATATGTGGCCTAGTGCAGGGGCCACAGACGCCCTGCACCTACAACCTCCCCTATCTGCATCCCAGCTCCGACTGATTATCTGGCCTGAGCGCACCAAATGTAACTAATCCCTGCCGGGGAATCCTCTCAGCCCTATTGGCTGTGTGTGGTCATATGTCTGCATGCCCCTATGCATTATGGGGCTTGTAGTCCCCGCGGAGACTTTCCCTAATGGCCGCCACGTGCGCCTAGCATACTGCGCATGCGCGACTTGGTAATGGCCGCCGCTACTCTTCTGGCACTCCACTGCACAGGCGCTAAGTGTAATGGCTGCCGCTGACTCTTCTGCGCATGCGTGAGCACGCACACAACATGGCGGCGCCCTGCAGAGGGAGACCCAGACGAGCCCGTCCCCACCTGCACCTCCCTGCAACATCCCCCGCGGCCGCGGACGTAAGGATGGGGAAGTGGAAGACCGGGGGACCGGAGGGGACATGGCCACACCCTCCACCTGGTGAAAATACCAACGGCCCCGCTTGGAGGACAGCGTCACACTGCATAAGTTTACACAATAAAAATGCAAGGCATAATATGTACAACTTATCACAGGCACTTAGTAACCATATTGATAACAGAGGCCAGCTGAGCTTTAGCTGGTTGCTGAAACTCATAGTGGGGTGCCCCAAACTGATCGGGTGAGGGTGCCTCAGTCTGACTCCTGCGAGTCTCTGCCTTGGTAGTCTCAGTTACTGAAACTGGAGTCTCTGTAGACTCTTTGAGCTCATGGTCGGGTACTACAGTCTCTGGTTCCCGGTCACTTTCTCTCACTTGTGGGAAGAAAAAGTGGTTTAGGTGCCAGACCTTTACCCAGCCATCCGCATCATGTTTGCGGTAGACCCGGAGGCCCTAGCTTTTTCCTCTGTCCACCACGCGGTGAATAGAGCACTCCCATTTTCACCTGGAGGAGGCAATCATTACCGGAGCGGTCACAGCACCGTCCTGGCCCACTCCAGCAGTTACTTCAAAAGTGACGTCTTCTGGAGACATCACAAAAACTAGGTGCAGATCCAGATCTCGGGATGGTTCTGCTTGGGGGTCCTTCTTACTGGATACCTCCATCGCAGCCTGCAGGGAGTAAAGGGTTGGTGCCTCACTGCTCCGCTGGCCCAAGATGGTCGTCGGTCCATCTGGAATGCTGTCAGGTACCGCCTCTGCTGCACTGGGCACCGCCATGGCCATGGGACTTTTCCGCGGTTCTGGGCGCACCAGCGCTCGCCATGTGGTGGTCTCTGGACTCTGCCGCTCCACTTTAAGGATAGGGGACTCTGTCCTCAGCTTCACGATGGTAGTCCGCCGGTTGGCGCATCACCACGGGTCGTTGACTACTGTCGTGGTAGAAGAGGATGAGGGGTAGGGACACCCCGCAGGGAACAGCGTCGGGGCACCTCACATTCACAGGTGGCTATTGGCATGAAGCAGTCCTACCTCTGCACCACTAGTGGAAGCGCTCCCAACTCTCCCTGGGCAGTCACCTTACCCAATGGTTCGCACATCTGAAGTTCCAGCTCTGGAACCGAGTCTGGAACCTGGGGTGCACGGACCCCCTGGAAAGTCGGTTAGGGCACATGAGCCCTCCGAAGCCTCCATAGTTGAGGTAGCTTAAATAGCAGCAGCATCAACCGCCCGGGTAGAGGGGTCAGTCGCATCTTTCTCTGCGAATTCCGTCGGCCGCAGCATTGTGGAATTCAGGAACTGTGCTCCGCAGCAGGCACACTTGGCTCCCCATGTCAATTCGCCATCTGGAAAATCACACTTAGGGCATAGGCATCTGACATGCCTTTTTCCCTCCACTTTCACTACCAGAACCCCTCTTGGTCTCTGATATGGATCAAAGTCCATACCACCAGAGAGATTCAGGTCTTTCTGTAAGCACTGGGACAAAAGAAATGTTACGTACAGTCCTTCTGCTGGCCAAACACCATACAACTGAGGATGTGGTTCGCTGCATCCTGTACTTTCCTAAGTATGGTCAGATATTACTGATTGAGGCTCACCGTGGCCCCTCCCCCTGGTGGACTCCAGAGGAGGGGCACACATTAGCAAGGAGCGGTTCTGGCTCTGTGCTGAGCCACTCACATCGCGGGGGTGGAGCTCGGGTTTTCCTGGCATTTCAGGGTAGATAATGGGGCACCCTTGACTGAGCGCTCCATATTGCCATAAATTGGATGGGCCTCATTCTATTACATTGTGTCCTATACTCACTAACACTGAGCACCACACTCCGTCTGCGTCTATGTGGCGGCCTAGGACTTTATGGCACCCCGTTGACCTGGGTACTGACTCAATAGTAAGCATATATCATGGGAGGGGGTGTTAGCGGGAACCTGTCCCACAGCCAGCGTGTGACGAGGCGGAACTCGCCTCTTTACTGCCCATTCATAAACCTCCTGGCGTGAAGGTAATGATAGAGTGAACGACATAATTTATAATTTATTGGAGAGGCTGCTTCTGCTTGCATGAGTGTGTGTGACAGTGTGTGTGACAGTGTGTGTGACTGTGTGTGTGACTGTGTGTGTGTGCGTGTGTGTGCGTGTGTGTCTGTGTGTGAGAGAGAGTGTGTGTGAGAGAGAGTGTGAGAGAGAGAGTGTGTGAGAGAGAGTGTGTGAGAGAGAGTGAGAGAGAGAGTGAGAGAGAGTGAGAGAGAGTGTGTGTGAGAGAGAGAGAGTGTGTGTGAGAGAGAGAGAGTGTGTGTGAGAGAGTGTGTGAGAGAGTGTGTGTGAGAGAGAGAGTGTGTATGTGTGTGAGAGAGAGAGTGTGTATGTGTGTGAGAGAGAGAGAGAGAGAGAGAGAGAGAGAGAGAGAGAGAGAGAGGTGTGTGTGTGTGTGTGTGTGTGTGTGTGTGTGTGTGTGTGTGTGTGTGAGAGTGTGTGAGAGAGAGTGTGTGAGAGAGAGTTTGTGAAAGAGAGTGAGAGAGAGAGTGAGAGAGTGAGAGAGTGTGTGTGAGAGAGAGAGAGCGAGTGTGTGTGAGAGAGAGAGAGCGAGTGTGTGTGAGAGAGTGTGTGTGAGAGAGAGAGAGAGTGTGAGTGTGTGAGTGTGAGTGTGAGTGTGTGTGTGTGTGTGTGTGTGTGTGTGTGTGTGTGTGTGTGTGTGTGTGTGTGTGTGTGTGTGTGTGTGTGTGTGTGTGTGTGTGTGTGTGTGTGTGTGTGTGTGTGAGAGAGAGAGAGTGTGTGTGTGTGTGTGTGTGAGAGAGAGTGTCATTTTTACCCTGTGTTCTGTGGGAGGTTATCGTTGGAACCCTGAGAAAATGTTGTTAACTGAAGAAATTTAACACCTCAAGAACCGATCATTATATTTTTATTTAAAGCAGCAATCAACCTGCTCACAATTTCTTTTAGTTTGTTTTCTTTTTACTTACCTGAACCAGGGGTCCCTTTCAGCTGATGTGCAGGGTCAAGATTGCAACTTTGTACTGGTGACCCCAAAGTCATATTTGACATTTTCCCCACAAATAAAATACAAAGAATTAAAAGGCTATTATCTCTGGTAACCAAGGTGTCCCCGGAGGTCAGGGGACCATGCATTAGCTCCAAGAGAGTCCCTTTCCCCCCTAACCCCCGTGTTTAGAGAAGGTAGACAAATATATATTTTGGGAGGCATTGCTGCTTCAATATTTCAAAATAATTATTACATGGCATACTGTAAGGTTTATATATAATATAGAAAGCTGTTAGTTTGTTTAAAAACTACCAGCCCAACCACATCCTCAGTATTTTTACATACAGGAAATGTTGTCTGGCGTTCTGCATGTAGCCCGGTCCTCCCTTTAGCTCTCCTTCCTCCGCTGCAGGAAGGTAGCCGGTAAGGGCGCCGCCATTTTGTTTGTGCGCTCGCATGCGAACGTGACGACGGAAGCCCAGCCTGCTGCGGATACCCAGCGGTCTAACACTGGGGGTGTTCTCCTTCACATGTAAGCAGTAAAACAATCCTCTGCACCCTATACCTACTTAGTTGTAGTTCTGTGGGTTTTGACTTGAGAATTCATCATTGTGCATAGACTGTGTGGGTCTACAGATCCTATGTGATCTTTTTAATTAATTCATGTATTTTATGTGATATTGTTATTTTGAGTCAATTTATAAAGCTTTGGAATATTGACTGATGGTTCTTTTCTCTTTTGCGCTTCCTTTTTGTGTATATGTTCCGGTTTGACACCGCTGATCACGGGAGAGTGGGAGCAGCAGAGGGATAAATACATCTTTATTCGGATACAGAGGGAATTTTGGGACTGCGCATACTATTTCTTTTTGTGGAGGCTTCGCAGTATCAGCATCGTATCCATGGATCCCAGCATCGTGACATCAGCGCGCCCGGGTGTGGCATCACCCGGCAGGTACCCAAGGCATCAGTACACCAACTCAAACACTATAGTGGGGCAGCGCTGTCACACACACCCTTGGGTGGGGGAGCATAGCATTGGAAGGTACAGCCGTGCGTGGCCTGGTTGGTGGTATATATATATATATATATATATATATATATATATATTCTAGGTTATTTATGTTCAGTAAAACTGTTATCTTTCATAAGTGTGTGCTTTATTGTATGCGGGCCCTGTAGCTGGGTTATTCTACATCATAGAATCCTGTACAGGTGGAGGCGCTACCGACCGAACATCGACTCGGGTATACCCCAGGTTCCCAGTAGCAGAGACTCAGATCTGCTGCGCATCACAGGTATTGCACCATATACACACACACCGTAGTCACACATATCTCAGGGGGTGGGGAAATTGCGCTACTTGCACAATAAAAATTCATGTTTAAGGGCTTTCATGGAGTCACCATACATATATATATTTTTAAGGATTTTGCCGTTCTTAGAAGAACACTATGCTCCAGATTAATAAGCAGTGACAGAAAGTTTTATAAAAGGGATCTGGAAGTAGAAAGGAAACGGGAAACCTGTTCCGCATGCAGTGTCAACCAAAATACTTGTAATTGTGGCCCCGAGGCTGTTTAAGTCTCTTGCCTGTCTGCTCTTTACAGTCTTACAGGACGCAGCATGGAAACATGTCTACAATAAAGATATGTACTGGACACCGCTCATTATTATTTTTTTGGTCCTCCTTGACGTGATTGGAACATGCATTCTTGTTTATCAATCATCTGCAAAACTGGGATAAATACAGGTGTAAAGACAACCCACCCAGTGGGGATTTCCCATTATGCCCGCTGGGACTGGGCTTAGGGTGGCAAAAATTTAGGGCGGCAAATTTCTCTTTGATTTTTTTCCCTATATACAGAGGCCCCGTTCTCTTCCCCACTCATTGACGGGGGAGAGTGTGGGGCCTCTGTAAAGTTCTTACCTTCTCCTTCCTACCACCCTCCTCCTTCAGCCATGCAGCGTCACATGGCATTATCATGGAAACGCGGCATCACGTGACATCGCTACGTCATTGGATGCCGCGACGCAGAAGGAGGAGGGCGTCGCTGCTGGAGGAGGCAGCACCAAGGTAAGTGGCTATGGGTGGCGGATTTTTAAATCTGCCACTGAACCCACCGCAAAGATATCTTTTTTTTTAAAGAGAGAATTTTCCACATTTAGCAAAAAGAAAAGTCTTGTTCATTATTATTTTGTTTGTAAAACTACAACTCTGTCTTGCATCAGTTTTGAAATCTGTAAACTTTGATAAACAACCCAGTTATTTATTATACTTGCGGAACAAGCAAGTCTGTGATAAGAGATTTTAATAAACTATCCCCTGTGCCTACAAGCAACACAAGTTGAAAATATGCAGGGTGTTGGATTTTATTTGTATATTCTAATATACCTATACAATATGTAGCCATGTGTAAAATTGGTGTTACATATCTCTCTCTTGCTGGCAGTAATCCCTGGTAAGAAGGCAGGGTTGCCAGTAAGGGAAAAAAAAGACTGATGTGAATAGCGCTAAATTAATAAATGGGTGAATCCTAACTAGGGAAACAAAAACCTTTTAAGTGTACTGGGCTGCCTGGTGGAATCTGATAGCACAATCAGGATGGAACAATAGAACAAAAAGGGGTACCGGCGCTTCGAATGTCCAAATGGAATATAGTCCTGGAAATTCCAGACAGAAGGATGAATGTCCAAGGAGGTGAACTGGCAATTCCTCAGTCTTTTAGGTAGTCAGATGTAGCTTCATCAGTGTGGGAAGCGATATGAAATGAAAAAAGAGAAATATAGTGCAACACAGCTAACTCACAAGTGACAAAACATAAGACAAACAAAACAATACAACACAACGCAAGACTAACCACAAATACACAAAAGCAAGGCTGAAATAAAAAAGTTAGTTTAATACAACTCTAGAATATAAAATTGATGGATGAGGGACTCTGGGTACGCCAATCCGGAGGAGTAAAATCAGAGTACTACTCACAAGATGGCCAAAGGCAATGCGTGATGGAAAGTATGTCTTTAAACGTCCATATCTTTAGGTGAGCTGGTGCACCTCTCCACGCTCCGTGCCTCCGTGCCGCGTCAACCGGAAGTGGCGTCACTGGATGTTACGTCACTGGTCTAGTCTACAGCTAGTCGTAGGATGCCTGAGGGGATAGCCTGGTTAACATGGGTCAGGAATAACTGAGAGGGTCTGCGCTAGAGGTAGCCAAGAGTAGGTTGATGCCCTAGTACTGCGTGGAAATGCCAGAGTACTCTAGCCAGTAACCAGACTACTTACCACAGAGCACATACTGGAGGATCGTGACAGCATGCAGAGAGAGAGTTAGCCTAGCCTGAGGTAGTGCATACAGGTACCACATACAGAAGGGACTTTTGCTAGTCTACTATGGAGTGGCGCTAAAGCAGTGGCTGCGCCATTTTTCGTCCTGCCTTGGAGCCCGGGGTGCCACCTTGGGGGAAAGTTGTGAGGACATTGCTATTGTGTGTGACAATGATGAAGTATCTGATTGCCAGATGGCGATCGTCAAACAATCTACCTCAGCTGCTAATGTGAATGGCCGTGTAATCCAAGATGGCGGTTCCCGCTTCCCTGGGAGACCGCGTGGGCCGTGTGCTGAAAATTTTGCAAACCATGAAGTTGCAAGAAGTTGGCCGGGAGAGGCGCGAAAGAAAGAACCCCACCCTGCTGGGTGAAGTGGCGTGAAAGCTGTGGCTGCGCCCTCCTGGACTGTGACAGGCTCAGAGCCAATTCTTGGTCACCAAGTGAATCTGTGGGACCCTCCTCTAATCTCTACCAGGGGGAGGGGTCCTTATATCTGCCAATTGAGAACGGAGCTGACTGAGGGAGGAGCTGGATGTGCGCTTTCTGCCACTCAGTTGCGAGGAGCTGGTGAACAGGAGAGACTGCTGTGCCGAGTGTCTCCCTTAACCAGTGCGACTAAGAGTGCCATGGACATTGCTGTACACCTCTACCAATTGCCAGGAGGCTTCCTGGTAGTGAAAGCGGGTGACAAAGAAACCTTGCAGTGCCTGTGCATGCAATGCAGGTTACCCTGCGGAGAAGCCAGCACCACTGCAAGATGCCCGCAGTGTGGTATATACTACCTATGGGCTGTGAAGCCGTTTGTGTCTGGGCACGCCGTGGAGGTGGGAGGAGAGACAGCCAAGCTGATTGCTGGAGCCTCGCCCAAAGTGAAGCAGGCTGATCCCGGAGAATGGGGATCCCTGCTGATGGTGGCGCCTGGAAAGAGTGAGACTGGGGCCTGCTACCCCAGTGAGAACCCGGAACCTCGCTGTCGGTCCCCTGCAGAGGTACCTCTACCAGCATCGGAGCCTGCCTCGTTGGACGACGAGCAGGGAAGCCTGACATCGGTGGTGATGAGCCTACCGGCAGGCCACTACAGCGATGCTGAAAAAGAACAAGCCATTACCTGTGATGTGGAGGAGCCGAGTCTCGAGAGTCCGCGACAACCTGTGCGGATGCGACCGGAGCGAATGAGTCCCACGGCCGTGGCGACTCCCAGCATGAAAGGAGAAGAGGACCTCATCGCATGCCAGCGGAGTGGTGAGATACCCTCTTACTCCCCTCAGGCTCCGATGGAGGCGACGGAGAAGACAGGCCCAGTCAAGGCCCAAGCGGAGCAGCGGAACGAACCATCGCATTCGGCGCCGGATGTCGAACTGGAGGAAGAAGTTCCGGTGGGGGACCCCACCCAAGATGGCGCCTCGTCCCGCGAGATCGATGACGTCACTTCCGGCGGACACAGCAGAGTCGGCTGGAAGTGTAGAGGGAGAAAGGGGGTGGCCCGGTATTAAAGGGGTTGCACCCCATATGGCCATCCCCTGACCTCACCAGAGAGACAAGGGGTTAACTGGACTGCGGTCTAGTGATGTGGTTTGCACCTTGTTATACTTTGAAAATGTATGTTCCCCTGTTCCCATGTTTCACCTTTAATGTTGTTTCCCAAGGCAGGGATAAAATCCTGCAGAGATTCCTTTGCACAAAGGGAAGCAGATGGTCAGAGGGGCGACCCAATGTCTAGAAACTAAGTATTTATTAATCAATAGACGCTGCCAGTCTAATTGTTACCTGAGGGCGGAGAATCATCAAACTGTAGTGGTTTGTAAATGTTATGTCTACACCTACAAACAATGCAGATACTTAATTTGGTAGACTGATCGTTGCCCCTGATTTAATTATGGGGCTACCCATGGAGTCCCAGTACACATGAGCTAATTAGCTGGAGGGCATGGGTTAGTCTGTGTCTCCACGTTAGGGATTGGATACAGATAATTGTTCACCAATAGTCTGTATTCAATGTTAAGAATAGGGTTACACAGGTATATAAACTGTGCCAACCCTACAGTTTTTAGTTGTGCTTCTGATTCCACCTGGAATGTCACTGGATTGATGGAGAATTGCTAGCTGATACTTCTCCATTCCCCAACCCTAAGTAAGTGTTACCTTCTTGTCTGTTAATTGTACTATATTGATGTGTTTACCTTATTTAAGGAATAAATTATATTTTATTATATCTAAGCCTCGTTCAGTTCAACCCAGATATTTGGCGTTCATTATATCTTGTCATAAGCTACCGTGACAAGCTCTATAATTAACTGGTGGCAAGCGGCGGGATTGAACTGAACCTGTATTGCAGTGTACTGTAATTACCCTGTAATACAGTGGGAACTCAAAGGGAATTGCGAGTTCCTGGGACTAAAGATATTGAACACACAGTAGTGCAACAGTTAACACAAGTTGTAACACCACCTCACTGCTGCGACTGAACCATGAGCGAGGCTGAAGGCTCTTCCAACATGAGGACCCGAGCTCAGCTGAAGGACAAGTGCCGTTAATATGAACTGCCCTATGAGAACCAGGAGGTCGCAGAAATGGTTGACGCAATCGGTAACTATGAAGCCCGGCTTGCAGAGCCTCAGGATACAGCTCAGCTTGCCCTTTTACAGCCACCCGGAAGTCAGGGAAGGAACCCAGTGCTGGGGCGGCGGAATCCCGGGGAGGGAACGAGTGCACCTCCCGGGAGCAGTGCAACAGGAAGGGTGCTGGTTGCTGCGGCTACCAGTCCGTTCACCCCTGAAATGTTGGCACTGATTACTGCATGGGGAGACAGAGGGACACCGGAGAAGCGGCTGCAGTTTATCACTATGGCAGTGAACAGACCCGCTTGTTGCCCCCCTGTCCAACCCAGCAAAGATGAACTCAAGCTGGACCAGCACAGTCCCACCAAGTTCGTGGAAGGCACTGACCAGATTGACAGTTTCTTAAAGAACTTTGAAACGCAGTGCTGGTGGTACAAAGTGCTTCCCCAGCATAGGGTTGCACGTTTGGACCCCTTACTTTCCGGCTTGGCTAAGCAGACAATGATGGTGCTTCCAGATGAGTTTGCTGATGACTACGAACACCTGAAAGAACTGTTATTGTTTCAGTATGGTTTTACCCCTGAAGCCTACCGGGGTAAATTCCGTCAGGAAGAGAGGCAGCCCCAGGAGTCCTATGTTACCTACGTGACCCAAATGGCTTTGTACGGGATACGCTGGGTGGAGGGCTATGAGGCACGGACTTACCAACGCCTGCTGGACCTCATATTTCAGGAGCAGCTCATGCAGCAGTGCCCGCCGGCGGTGAGGGCTTGGGTGTACGACAAGAAGCCCAAGACTTACCAGGAGGCGGCGAGGCTTGCAGATGACTATGTGGCCAGCCGAGCCCTGATGACCGCCAAAACAGTAGCCAAGGCAGAGGTGGCGGCGGCACTGGCCAGAAAGTCTGCCAATACCCCCCAATGGACTCAGAGGCCGCCTGCGGGCTGCAGTCTACCAAAGGCGGGGGAGCTCCGGCACGAGCGCCAGTGCTACAACTGCAACCGCCCTGGTCACATCAGACCAGATTGCCCGGAACCCCTGCGTTCCGGCGGACCCCATCAGGGGCAACGCACCCCAGCTGCGAAGCCAGTAGCCCGGGTGGCTTCCACCACAGACTCCGGACCGGTCATGGAACCAACTCCCAGCGAGACGTCCCATGCAACGCCTGTCCCGGTTTCATCGGTGCCTACAGCCAGGAGCGGAGGACATCTCAGAGCGGACTTGCAGCAGACGGATGGCAGGAGAAGACATCTCACCCCGGTCACAGTCGGTGAATGGCAAGCAGTCGGCTTGCTGGATTCAGGAGCTGCAGTGACCCTGGTCCAACCTGATATGGTCCGGCCAGAGGAATTACTCCCAGGCCCTGGGATACAGATCACTGTGGCCAACGGAGAGCCACATTTCCTGCAACTGGCCAGAATCTTTTTGGATTGGGGGAGGGCCAGGGTGTGCAGGAGATGGGGGTTTTACCCGGTTTGGATGCCGATGTTCTTCTTGACAATGATCTGGGACCAATGACCTGCACCTATGACCGAGTGCCCAAACCCGCTGCGGTGGTTACCCGGAGCCAGACAGCAGCAATGGCGGCGGCGCTAGTCCCCCAGCCTTTGGGACCAACGTTAGCGGAGGGCGCAGATGAGCCCGGGGTGGTAAGCCAGGATCAGTTGCAACCACAGACTGACTTACTGTTCCCCCTCACCCTTCCCCATTCCCCGGACAATGACATGACTGGGGGGTGGCCAGAATTAGGAACCCAGTTTAGGGAGGCAGTGAAGACAGACCCTACCCTGGCCGGCGTGAGACTTTGGGAGTCCGAATCTCAGGCAGGGGAAGGCACTGAGCACTGCCTATGGTATAAGGGACTCCTGTATAGAGAAGAAGGGAACCCAGGGATAGAGGAGGGATTGACCAGTAAGCGACAGCTAGTAGTGCCCCAGGGGTACCGACAGCAACTGTTATGGGTAGCTCACTCTATTCCGTTAGCGGGACATCATGGGGTCAAGAGAACGCGAGCCCGGTTATTACAGCATTACTACTGGCCGGGGACATCTCGAGATGTGGGCACTTTCTGCCGCTCTTGTGATGCCTGCCAGCGAGTGGGTAAGGAGGGCGACCGTGTGAAGGCACCCCTGAAACCCCTACCGATAATAGGGGAACCCTTCCAGAAAGTAGCGATGGACCTTGTAGGACCCCTTATGATTCCTAGCAGGTCAGGGAAGCGCTACATCCTCACGGTGGTGGATTTTGCCACTCGGTACCCTGAGGCGGTAGCGCTTGGCACCATAGATGCCAAGACAGTGGCAGCAGCTTTGCTGAACATTTTTTCTAGGGTAGGTTTCCCTAGTGAGATCCTAAACGATCAGGGGTCGCAGTTCATGAGTGAACTGTTACATTGTCTCTGGGATGCATGCGGTGTACGGCACCGACGCACTACCCCTTACCATCCCCAGACAAACGGATTATGTGAGAGGTTTAACGGTACCCTGAAGCAGATGCTTCGGACCTTTATAGAGGTGGAGGGGAAAGACTGGGAGATTCATTTACAGCACTTGCTGTTTGCCTACCGAGAGGTACCGCAGGAATCTACAGGCTTCTCCGCCTTCGAGCTACTATATGGCCGCAGGGTACTTGGACCTCTGGACCTATTCCATGAGGGATGGGAAGGGGAGGCTACTGCTACTGATGCTTCAGTGACCCAGTATGTAGTAGCTCTCCGAGACCGGTTAGAGATACTCATGGGGGTGGCCCAGGACCACCTCAGGGCCGCTCAGACCAAGCAAAAGCAATGGTATGACCGGAATGCCCGTAGCAGGGAATTCATCCCAGGACAGCAGGTGCTTGTTCTCAAACCCACTCGGGAGAACAAGCTAATGGCTGCCTGGTCGGGACCGTACCCGGTCATCCGAAAGGTGAATGAGTGCAACTATGTTATACAGTTAGAGCCTGAGAGGCACAAGACATATCACATTAACATGTTGAAAGAGTACAGAGCACAGAGTATGGGAGCAGTAATTGCCATTTGTAGCCCACTGCTGGAGGATCCGGCGAGCAATGCTCTGCCTGATCTCCTAGGGGAGGCTAGGCAGGGAAACACTGTGGAGCAGGTGGAGATAGGGGCACAGATGAGTGCTAGGCAGAAGGGAGAAGCCAGGGACATGCTAGCTAAGTATGGGGCCCTCTTCACTGACATGCCAGGGACCACGCATCTCACAAAACACCCAGTGCTCACAGGGGACCTGCGGCCTCTGCATAAGCACGCTTATAGAGTGTCAGCAGAGGTCAAGACCAGTATGGAGAGGGAGATAGAGGAGATGCTGACCCTAGGGGTTATTACTCCATCCCAGAGTCCTTGGGAAAGCCCGGTAGTTCTAGTCCCTAAGAAGGACAAGACCACCCGGTTTTGTTTGGACTACCGCTTGCTCAACGCTGGGACGGTGTCAGATGCCTACCCCATGCCCCGCATGGATGAGTTACTAGATGAACTCGCGGGGGCAAAATATCTGACCACTATGGATTTGAGCAAAGGCTATTGGCAGATCCCACTGACCCTGGAGGCTAGGGAGAAGTCAGCATTCATCACTCCAAGTGGCCTCTATGAGTTTTTAGTGATGCCATTTGGGATGAAGAATGCCCCGGCTACCTTCCAACGCCTGGTCAATAGGTTACTGGAAGGGATGCAGAGCTATGCCAGGGCTTACATAGATGACATTGCTGTCTTTAGTAATTCCTGGGACTCCCATTTAGGACATGTAGCTGCGGTGCTAGATAGGATCAGGGAGGCTGGGTTTACCTTGAAACCCACTAAGTGTATGGTAGGGATGGCAGAGGTCCTGTACTTAGGGCACAGGGTGGGTGGAGGGCACCTCAAACCAGAGCCATCCAAGGTAGAAGCCATAGTTCAGTGGCCTGTTCCAAAGACCAAGAAACAGGTCATGGCATTTTTGGGCACCGCAGGGTACTATAGGAAGTTTGTCCCACAGTACAGCGCCGTGGCCAAACCCCTGACTGATTTGACTAAGAAGCAACTGCCTGTGCTTATCCCCTGGACTCCTGCCTGTGAAATTGCTTTCCAGGCACTGAAAACTGCACTTGCTGGGGCCCCCATACTGGCGGCCCCAGACTATACCAAACATTTCCTCATACAGACTGATGCCTCGGACTATGGCATTGGGGCTGTGTTGAGCCAAGTGGGGGACGATGGTAGAGAGCACCCTGTGGTGTACCTCAGCTGAAAACTACTCCCCAGAGAGGTGGCCTATGCCACCATTGAGAAAGAGTGCTTGGCCATTGTGTGGACACTCAAAACACTCCAGCCCTATGTGTATGGAAGGGCTTTCACGGTCCTCACAGACCACAACCCCCTAAGTTGGCTGCAGAGGGCATCAGGGGAGAATGCCAAGTTGCTAAGGTGGAGCTTGGCCTTGCAAGAGTTTGAGTTTACTATTCAGCACAAAAAGGGTTGTGAAAATAGCAATGCTGATGGACTTTCACGTCAGGACTATCCCTCTGAGACTGATTTCGTTAAGGGTGCCAGCAGTGCCCCACTCCCCGTTAGGGCCAGTGGGTCACAGGTCACCCATTAAGAAGGGGAGGTGTAGAGGGAGAAAGTGGGTGGCCCGGTATTAAAGGGGTTGCACCCCATATGGCCATCCCCTGACCTCACCAGAGAGACAAAGGGTTAACTGGGCTGCGGTCTAGGGATGTGGTTTGCATCTTGTTATACCTTGAAAATGTATGTTCCCCTGTTCCCATGTTTCACCTTTAATGTTGTTTCCCAAGGCAGGGATAAAATCCTGCAGAGATTCAGGGACACATCTGAGGAACGGACTGGGTCAGCTCTGGACTGGGGGGAATGTTTTACCTCCGATGAGGGACCAGCGAGGAAAATGATTCCGTCTGGGATGTCTTCAAGAATGAGTTCTACTGATTGTAATACTAATGGGAGGGGTAGGCCTAAACGTATTGGGTCGGGCTCTAGATCCACGGGACATCAGGTGTTTCTTCTGGGGGAGAACCGGAGGAATGTGAAATAGCTGTATCAGTGAGAGAGCAGGCTGAAGAGCAGAGTACCAAGTGGTGGGCTCCCATGTTTGAGGGGTACGAGGCCTGGCTGGATCATACGCGATTCATACAAATAAGAGGAGATGTCATTGCCCACTGGTGGGACGTGGGCGAATACTCTGAGGAGGAACGCCATGAAGAAGTAGTTAGGCGGTGGCATGAAATCCAAAGGGGTTTAGTCACGCCAAGGGGGTCCTCTATTTTATACGATGTGATTGCCCCTGAAGAGCCAATATCGTGGGTACTGCCAGGTGGGTACAAGTCTGTCTGTCAGAGAGGCACGTGGCAAAGTGACAAGCTGATTACACACTGTGTCTGACGCTCTAACAATTGTTTTAACAGTTTAACTATTGCCCCTTTCTTGGTTTGTGTCAACATATTTCAGTAAAACAATGGAATGTGAAAACAGCAAAGGTAAGGCTGGTATAGAGGTGGGAGGCTCGTGGCT
The DNA here is from genome assembly GCF_040206685.1 of Ascaphus truei. NCBI lineage: Eukaryota > Metazoa > Chordata > Amphibia > Anura > Ascaphidae > Ascaphus > Ascaphus truei. Next base: position 4,050,382 of record NC_134489.1, read on the forward strand.
CAAGGTCAAGATGTGTCATATATTTGGGCTATGCCTGATAGGGGAGAAACAAAGTACAATACCAGATCAATTATGACCAAACCATCTTATCTATACCAGTTGTCATCAATCTCTCAACTGCTTTAAGTAGCAGAAGTTTCCCAGCTTCAACCACTGACAGATATAAATACAATTGGTACAGGCAGTCCTCGGTTATCCAACAGAATCCGTTCTGAAGTAGCGTTGGATAGTGAAACCGTTGTAAAGTGAGTCCCATGTTAATCAGTGGCAGTGAGCGTTGGATAACGCATTCAGGTGTTGGATAACGCATTCCGGTGTTGAAAAACGGACCATAGGGTTGCATTGTAAAGCGTTAGATATGTCATTCGTTGTAAAGTGAAATGTTGGATAGCGAGGATTACCTGTACAGCTGAATTTATTAGATACAGGACATAAAAACAGGCACAGTATCTGCTGAATAGGTACATTTGGAAGGTACGCTACAAGCTGGAGCACACTAACTGGAATTTGGCAGCAATTCTTTTTTGCCAGAAGATGTAAGAAATCCTTGCAGTTCTGATTCGTATCTAACAAATAACGACCCTACTGCTTACTGCTTCAGTAAGGCAATGAGGCACTCGCAAAGTAGGTTACAGAAACTGAACTGCCATTCGCAGAGAAATTAATCACTCCGAGTTGGATTACTGTATGAGGTAGTCACAAAATCACTGTCAGAGTAATAAGGCACTCAGGACGGGGAATACAGCAGTGCCTAGGCAGTAGGGCACTCAGGAAGGGGATTACAGCATTGTCCACCCAACAAAGCACACAGGAATGGAATTACAGCAGTGTGCAGGCAATAAAGCTCTCAGGGATGGGAGTACAGCAGTGTCCCGGCATAAAAGCACTCAGAAATGGGATTACAGCAGTACCTGGGCAATAAAGCACTAGGGATTGGAATTACAGCAGTGCCCATGCAGTAGGGCACTCAGGAATGGGAATACAGCAGTGTCCATGTAATAGGGCACTCAGGGGTAGGATTGCTGCAGTGCCCAGTCAATATAGCACTCGTGAAATAGGTTAAACTAAGTTTTTTTTTTTTTTTTTTAAATGCCAGGGCAATGATTTGTTGAGTTGTTGAAATAGAACGTTAAAGAGGCATTGCCAGGGCAAGAATAGACCCAGGGGTTAGGTTACCTTACAGCTTCATAAACCAATGCAATAAAAAAATGAAAAGAGTAATGGGGATAATATTCCCCTCCTCTCTCGCTTCTTGGGCTCGCCACACACCCAGCCCACAGGGATTATCTGTCATTCCTTAAGGGATTTTACTGCCCTCCCAGTTTCTCACAATGAAACACTTTGTCAAATGTTTACAGGGCAAATCCCGTGGTACAGAGCAGCACCAAAGCATCTTAGAGGGGAGCAGGCTGCATTTCTAACCCTCCTGAGTAATAAGCTAGAAGGGACACGGGGTTATGGTCAGGTACTTTTTACAAAGTGTCACATCATAAAACACTGCAGCTTTTTAGTTATCAACATACTGCTTTATGCCTTCTTTAGTTGCAACACGTAACACCTTTTTTCGTTACCTAATTTAACCCTTTCGTCGCTAGAGAAAAAAATAAGATAATTTAGATAAGTCTTTGCAAATTCCTGCCTACGGGTGAATAGTTCAATAACAATAATTGCAGAACATACTCTATCTGCTGCTATCAAATTATTACTCAAGAGCATTATGAAAGGTAGCATCTGCTGTGAAAGAAATACTATTTGCAGCTGTATTGTAGCTAAATGCAGACATGTCACCTGTGACTCAGAGTGTAATAGGGCTGCTTCAGCATTACTGCACTGAACGTTCTATTCAAATCAATGGGACTTTTCGTGTGGTGATAAACCCCATATACTTCAACGAGATCTCACGGCTAAATATCAGTACTTTTGAATTAAAATGAGACTGGGGCCTATGTCCTATGAACTGTTTTTTTTTTTTTTAAAGTGCTGAAATGCAATACAAACCTTGAAAAATTGTGCATCCTATATATGAAAACGTATTATTAATATTAAGAAGAGAGAGCGCAAACGCCCATAGTGTAAATGTAATGTTAGATCAGAGAACGGTTAAAAATCACTTCCGTAAGTTGTACACCAGCATATAAGTGTAGTACGATATACTGTCTCGTACCGCGCCAGGTCTCCATCTTGGTGAGCGTCTCCAGACGCTATTGCCTTCCCTCTGTTGTCGGAGCAATCCCACTTCTGCGTCACGTGTCGGAAGACGTCACTCCGTTCAGCGCCGTGCTAGCTCCGTCGTTCAGGGGGTTGGGTTTAGGCTGGTGCTTATTCCCACGCTGGTTGCTTGATACACGCCACAAGTCCTCCAATGAGATTCACAACTGATAGTCCATGGAAGACGCAGCCCTACGCGTTTCGAGGATGAATTCCTCTTCGTCGGGGGCACTGTGTCTTCATGGGTACTGGATGAGCTATGTATAGGGATATCAAACCCTCTATCCGCCAATGAAAACGATCTAATCATCAGCCAATCATAATTGTTGATATATAAAAAATGACACTCTAAACAGTGTATATACCTCAAATATAATAAGAGATCTCATTGATCTTAAAAAATATATATAATATATATATATATATATATATATATATATAGGGAACCATGTTAAAAATGGATATTGAGGCAAAAAGTGACACTGTGTGCTCATTTGCATGTCATTTCCCAGAATCCCTTGCTGCAGTGGAAGTGCTGTATGCTGGGTGATAATGGGGAAAGGCGGGGTTGCAGACCTGCCTAAGACATGCAGATGAGCATACAGTTATATTTGCATATTTGCTTTCCTGTGGAGGGTTTTTGTCACTTTTTTTACTCACCATAACTTAACTCAGTATTATGGTTTAGCCTATCCCATAGCCTCTCTTGCATTCCCAGTAAAATCAACCCCACACTGATGAGACCCATCAAGGTCGAAACAGCTGTCTGTGGGTGGTTTTCTGGGTATGCACCTTAACCCTGGCTGTGCTCAAAGCTGTGACCATGCAGCAAGCTTAAGCCTATAGGGAACCATGTTAAAAATGGTTATTGAGGCAAAAAGTGACACTGTGTGCTCATTTGCATGTCATTTCCCAGAATCCCTTGCTGCAGTGGAAGTGCTGTATGCTGGGTGATAATGGGGAAAGGCGGGGTTGCAGACCTGCCTAAGACATGCAGATGAGCATACAGTTATATTTGCATATATATATATATATATATACAGTGCTTGACAAATCACCCAAAAATCTACTCGCCGAACCAAAAAATCTACTCGCCACCTAGTCCCGCCCCAACCCCGCCTCTAGTCCCGCCCCCAACCCCGCCCCCAGCCCCGCATTTAAAAAAATTCCTAGTAAGAACATTCGTTTTTGACATAAGTTTATTTATTGTATTACATTATACTACAATTAGTCGTGTGTGTGTGTGTGTGTGTGTGTGTGTGTGTGTGTGTGTGTGTGTGTGTGTGTGTGTGTGTGTGTGTGTGTGTGTGTGTGTGTGTGTGTGTGTGTGTGTGTGTGTGTGTGTGTGTGTGTGTGTGTGTGTGTGTGTAAATGTCGAATCTAGAAAAAAAAGCCAGATGTGAATGACTAGTTTCCTGCACCCCTTAAGAGAGACGGAGAGAGGGTGAGAGAGAGACGGAGAGAGGGTGGGAGAGAGGGTGAGAGAGAGACAGAGAGAGATGGTGAGAGGATGAGAGAGAGACGGAGAGAGGGTGAGAGAGAGACGGGGAGAGGGTGAGAGACGGAGAGAGGGTGAGAGACGGAGAGAGGGTGAGAGAGAGACGGAGAGAGGGTGAGAGAGACGGAGAGAGGGTGAGAGACGGAGAGAGTGTGAGAGAGACGGAGAGAGGGTGAGAGAGACGGAGAGAGGGTGAGAGAGAGTGAGAGAGTGACAGAGAGAGGGTGAGAGAGAGACAGGGAGGGGGAGAGAGTGGGGGAGAGGGAGAGGGAGAGAGGGAGGGAGAAACCGAGAGAGAGAGGGAGAAACCGAGAGAGAGAGGGTGAGAGACGGAGAGAGGGTGAGAGACGGAGAGAGGGTGACTGTGGGGGGATGGGGTGACTGGGTGTGGGGATTGGGTGATTGGATGGGGTGACTGGGTGGGGTGATGTGGTGACTGGGTGGGGTGATGGGGTGACGGGGTGTCTGACTGGGTGGGGATTACTTACTGTGACTGGGTGGGGATTACTGACTGTCTGACTGAGTGGGGATTACTGACTGTCTGACTGGGTGGGGTGGGTGGGGTGACTGGGTGACTGGGCAGGGGGCAGGGGGGTGGGATGACTGACTTTTGACTGACTGGGTGGGGGGGAGTGACTGACTGGGTGGGGGGGGAGTGACTGACTGGGTGGGGGGGGTATGACTGACTGACTGGGTGGGGGTATGACTTACTGACTGGGTGGGGTGGGGGGATGACTGACTGACTGGGTGGGGTGGGGGGATGACTGACTGACTGACTGGGTGGGGTGGAGGGATGGCTGACTGGGTGGGGTGGGGGGATGACTGACTGACTGACTGGGTGGGGTGGGGGGATGACTGACTGGGTGGGGTGGGGTGGGGGGGGTACCTCTGGTGTCCTACACGTTCTCTCTCTCTCTCATACACACACACACACACACACACACACACACACATACACACACACACACACACGCTCTCTCTCGCGCGTGCAGCCACAGGAGCAGAACCGAAGGGGGGGAAATCCCCTGCTGTCATCGCCTGCCCCGCGCGAGCAGCCACGGGGACAGGAGCAGAGACCAGAGGGGAAGCGGGTTCGGGGGGGTGGGGGACATTCCCCGCTATCATCTCCTGCCCCGGGCGTGCAGCCACGGGGACAGGAGCGGGACCGGAGCACACGCGGAACGGGGTGGAAATCCCACGCTGTCATATCCTGCCCCGCGCGAGCAGCCACAGGGACAGGAGCGGAGACTGAGGGGATGAGGGGGGGAGCGTGAGCAGGAGACAGGGACCGAGCGCGCGAGGAGCAGCCATTACTTACCCCTGCAGAGAAGGGCTCCATTCCACGTCACGGCCAATCAGCCAGGAGGATATTTTTTTGTTATTTATTTATTTTTACATTTGTGGGAGGGGAGGGGGAAGCGGAGACAGCCACGGGGACCGAGGGGAACACCCCTGCTGGCATCGGGAGCAGCCACAGGCACTGGGGGAAAGCGGGGATCGTAGGGCAACCGGGACAGGAGGGGGGAACATCGCCCGCTGTCATCGCCTGCCCCACGCGAGCAACCACAGGGACAGGAGCGGAACCGGAGGGCAAGAGGGACAGGGAGGGGGGGGGAGGGAGAAATCCCCTGCTGTCATCTCCTGCCCCGAGCAGTCACAGGGACAGGAGCGGAACCGGAGGGCAAGCGGGACAGGGGAGGGAGGGGGGAGGGGAGACATCGCCCGCTGTCATCTCCTGCCCCACGCGTGCAGCCACAGGGACAGGAGCGGAACCGGTTGACAGGGGGGGAAATCCCCTGCTGTCATCTCCTGCCCGACAGGAGCGGAGATTGGAGGGGATGAGGGGGGAAGCGCGGGCAGGAGACAGGGAGCAGCCATTACTTACCCCTGCAGAGAAGGGCTCCATTCCGCGTCACGACCAATTGGCCAATCAGCCAGGAGGATATTATTTATTTAAAAAATATATATATATATTGCGCAGAGCAGGGGAAAAAAGTAGCTGGCCACCGGCCAATTTCCGTTCGCGCCTGGCGAGTGGGCGACCGTGTTTGTCGAGCACTGTATATATATATATATATATATATATATATAGTTATACGTTACCGTTCCAAGGATTGGTAAACAAGAGACAGCACTCAATGTTGAAGATCAAAGTGTATTAGTGAAAGCAAAAATACATCCAATATACATACAATATTATATATTCGTGGGCCAAATAGTGATTTATAACTTAATAGATATACATAATAATATTTCGGACAAAAAAATGGATGAAAATTAAGAACAATAACATTAACAATGAAAAAATTGGTGGTGCAAAAATAGGCAAAAAATATATAATTAAATAGGAGAATTATACCAATTAATAAGAGAATAATTAAAATTAGGGAGTGTAACAGGGGACTTATCCCTGTTCACAAATGTGCCTCTGATCCAGCAGTGTGGTGGTTAACTGCTGGTAGGCAATTAACTAACACCACCTGCCTGATTTAGATGGCTTAGAAAAAGCCTGCCTTTGAGACAGGAAGTGACTCCTTAGCTCACGTGTGAGCTGAACTTTGGAGACAGAGCAGAGGTTCTTGAGTCTTCCAGGAGAGACTGACCAAGAGAACACAGATCTCTGGAGCTGACCATGTCTTGAGCTCTGCCAGAAGACACAGCAGAGCTGCTTCCAAGACACAGGGGAAACTTCTAACCCTGAATGCTGACAAATCCTGAAGAAAAGGTAGCAACCAGGGACAGAGAAGATTTTCCCTCCAAGCCACAAGGAACAGATAAGACTTTTATTACAAGACTTTTTATATCTGTTCATTTCATGCTATGTGTTTGGGGCTGGGAGACATGCTTAACTAAGGGAGTTGTGAATTGCAAAGTATTTTCACTAGAACCACTCCCAAGTGAATATAAGCTTTGTTTCCCCCTTGTTTGGATGGTTTCCTGATGTTAAGAAAAAGGCACAATAAAGCCTCGTTATAATTTCACCTTATAAAGTCTCCAATTGTGTACCTCTGTGAACGTCCGTCTACATATGGTGTCCGAAGTGGGACGAGAGGTCGTCTTTGGAGTTAGAAAGGACCGGAGATTTTTTCTGTGAATTTTTTTTATGCTTTTTGCCTACAAACAATCTGAGCAACTTAAAAAAAAAATCTCATGCAGCAGAGACCAGAGTTAAAGTGATACACACCACTGAAACTTACACTGCACTGAAACTTACAAAACCACAAATGGACTCTTTTCCCCAATCCCAAGAGGAGAGAGACTGCTGAAGCAGCTAAACCTTATTTGCCTATCACAAAGTGTAATATGGTCATTGAAATAGGGGTTTTGCCTTCCAGCCATAGTCAGTGTTCAAGTAGTGAGTCAGCCCTTAAAAAGGGATAGGTGTTTGTTGTTTTCAAAAGTTTCGCTGAAGCAGTGAATACACCAACGAGTGGTACTGATTTTGCAAATAAAGGTTGCCACACCGCATAGGGCTTCCAGCTGTGAATGGAGTATATGCAGAAAAGTGTGAAAATTGATACAAGACTGTGCTGAAGCAGGGGAATTTTTAGCAAACAAATGCTGAGTGTAAAATTGCCCTATAGGGGAAAAAGGGATTACTGAACTGTGTAAAAGGTATTTCAAAGCCAATTGCTGAGTGTTGAGTCACCCTGCCAGGAATGAAAGAAATATTCCACTGCAAAGAATGTTTTTTTTTCTGCAAGTAAAAAAGTCTGCCTATATATATCTTGGGAGCAAAACAGACACCCAAAGTGTGAAGTGTGAATACCATAATACCCAAAGATGAGACTGAAAATTACTGAACTCAAGCAGAAAACCAAATTCTGTTGCTGAAGCGGAGGGATTGCACCTAGCAAGTAAATGGTGTAAAGCAAACAGAAGTTTTTACCTAGCAACCACACATTCAGCATACCTAATGAGAGATTATACCTAGCAAGTAAATGGTGTAAAGCAAATAGACGTTTTACCTAGCAACTGCACATCTTGTATACCTGATAAGAGAAAATGCATGCACAGAACTGCTGATATTGTAAAACTTACCCAAGAAAGAAAAGTCTACAGAGATGCCTGTGAGAGCTACGACCTCTACAAGCAAAATATGCCCATCTGTAGGACTACCACAATTGGGGGTTCTAGCAAATAAAGTGGCAACAGCTGCAATAGCGCCTCCTGAGGTCAGGAAGAAAATTACACCTGATAGCCTAAAAATGGAAGACAAGATGCAGCGTTCCTGTAATGAACCCTAACCCACGGAAGAGTGGCCCTTCTAGTCCAATAAAGAGGAAGACATCTCTTACGGGGAACTTGAACCGAGTCACATCCACAAAACACCCCAAGAATGGTGGGGTGCCTGAACTCGGCACGAACAGAAAAGACCACTCCCTTTGATGACGGATATGATCAGCAGGAGACAGAGCGGGAGCAGTGGATCACCGAATATTTCCGTCAGCTATTACAGTTGCAAGAAAAGCCGGGTGGATCCAGTGATGCTGCTAAAATTTCAAATAAAGGAGACCCCAGTATTCCTGATGGGACGGAGTCATCCAAAACAAAAAGGCGGAAAAAGAAAAAGAAAAGCGGTTCTTCACTTACCGTGGAAGGAACAGACACGTCCGCAGATCCTGTGGAGGAAAAGGGGGACCGAGCAGCCCTGCAGCCTAGAGAAAATGGAGAATTCGTCCCGCAGATAACCGAATATCCAGAGGGCCCAAGGCAGAAATCGTGTACCCCAGAGAAGTGTCTGTCCGGTGCCAACAGTGAGGAACCCTCAACCAGTCATCCCAGGGAAGCGGAGCTAGAACCAGTGAGTGACGATCCCTTGACCAGCCCTGAAGACGCCCTGAAAATTGCCAGGCGTGACTGTGATCTACTTCGAGAACAATTGAAACTTTAGAGAGCAGATAATGCTGAGTTACAGATAACGGTGCTCGCAATGTACTCTGAATCTGGGACAGAATTGGACGATCTCAAGACTGAGCTAGATACTGCAAATGCTACTATTTCCGCCATGGATGAAAAGCAGAGCCAATCTGATAAAATGGTGGCTACGCTAAAGCGAAAGTATGAGGAGGCACTGAAACAGATGACAGTCTTCCAGCAAGAGGTTCACACTCTTCACATAGAGCTGAATGCCTTACAACAGGAGGTCAACAGTGTACGGATAGAGGTGGACGTATCTCAGAAAGAGGTTCAGACACTCCGCAGAGCACTGGATGCCTCACATCATGAGACCAACAGCTGCCGCACAGACATGGAAGTTTCCAGAAAGGAACTACACAGTCTCACTGAGGAGCTGGACATTTCTAAAGAAACGATTGCCAATCTAAATACAAATCTCCAAGTCTCCCAGAAGGAGCTTCAGACCCTCAACCTAGAGAAGGATGTCTCACGCCAGGAGAATGTCAGTCTCAAAGCAGATGTGCGTAAATGGAAGAATGACTGCAAAGAGGCCCTGAATAGTACAGAGACTGAAAAGGAGAACATTTAAGATTACAAAGAAAAAACGTAAAACTCAAAGAAGAAAATTTTAATTTGACAAACGACGTCAAGGAAAAAAATGAAAAGCTGCACGAGCTTAAAGAAATAAATAGACTTTTGGAAGGTGAGAAGTTTGAAGCAGAGCACCGACTGCAGAACCAACTGCAAGGTCTGCGTACGCATCTCGAGAAGGCAGAGGAGAAGCAGCGAACTCTGCAGGATGACAATCTGCAGGCTGTTAAAGAAATTCAAATGCTGCAGGAACGTCTGATGACCCAGTATGTCCCCGCAAAGCAGCAGGAGAAACTGAAGGCTACCCTGAGCATCACCAAAGCAACATTAAAAGCCAAGCTTAGAACCCAGGTGACGCGGCACAAAAGGGAGCACAAGAAGGTCCAGAAACTGAAACAAGTAACTGTGGCCCAAGCAAAGAAGTTCATAGTGCTTCACAATGCAATAAAAATGTGGAAGCAAGCTCAGAGAAAGCAAAACATGCGGATAAATTCCCTGAGAAGAGACTTGCAAGACGCACTCAAAAAACAGGGATCTCTCGCGGATGAGATTACAGTCCTCCAAGGACAAGTATTGACCCTGACTAAGCGTCAGTATCCCACAGCCTCAAAAACCCATGAAGACAAGGGTACAGTGAGAGCTGGGAATACCGCTCATCTGAAAGACAAGGTTGCAAAATTTGAACCACCTAAACAAGCACTAGCAAAACCTTCAGCCACCTAACAGGCAACAAAAGAAGGTACACGTGCTGAATTAAAACCAGAAGAATCCTTAGCTGATGAAGCTGAAAAGATGGGACATTCTCTGGAAGTGGGTGTGGAATTGCAACTTAATCTCAAAGAGGCTGAACTAGCAACCGCATTGAGTGGGAAAAGGGCAGAGAGACAGCTTCAAGAGCGGAAAACTCAAAGGGCTGTTTTTAAACGCTCTGCAACTGCTGCCATACAGTATGCCTACAATAAGACGAGCACCCGACGCGAGGGAAATCTCATGACCGCGCACGTAGAAAAAAGACTATACTTGGGAAAAGTCCTCCTCGAGCGACTGAGGGGTGCTGATCTCAAGCACCTTCAGGAGGAGACACGAATAAACGGGAGAAAGGGCTCCAATCCCAGCAGGACTGAGGGTTCTCTTCCTCCATCCACTCTCATTCAAGTCACAGAGATATCTAGAATGAGAGTGGAAGGATTGGCTTTGGCCGTGGCAAGCCCGAGCTTCCCACAAACAGGGGAGGTATGTAACAGGGGACTTATCCCTGTTCACAAATGTGCCTCTGATCCAGCAGTGTGGTGGTTAACTGCTGGTAGGCAGCCTTTATTACAAGACTTTTTATATCTGTTCATTTCATGCTATGTGTTTGGGGCTGGGAGACATGCTTAACTAAGGGAGTTGTGAATTGCATAGTATTTTCACTAGAACCACTCCCAAGTGAATATAAGCTTTGTTTCCCCCTTGTTTGGATGGTTTCCTGATGTTAAGAAAAAGGCACAATAAAGCCTCGTTATAATTTCACCTTATAAAGACTCCAATTGTGTACCTCTGTGAACGTCCGTCTACAAGGAACAAAATGGTACATCAACACATAGGAATCATAAAAGTGTTTGAGAGACATATATCTACAATTATGCATAAACAGAATACATAAAAAAATATTACATCATATCAATATAAATGAATATATAAAACATACAGGACACCTACAAGCTCATATTGAACCCCCAAAATAACCACAACATATATAAGCATATAAGTGTCACAGAGGAGTGATACTGAGCATGGCAATATTATATATTTATTTATTTATAAAATATTTTACCAGGAAGTAATACATTGAGAGTTACCTCTCGTTTTCAAGTATGTCCTGGGCACAGAGTAAAACAAATAATACATGGTTACAAGTACAGTTACATAAATGAACAGGGTATACATTATATACAAGACATTGCGTGCACAGTTAAAGAAAATATATACTATGAGCGTATGAAACAGTTACAGACCAGGTTAAAATGTGAGACAGCCATGGATTTGAAAGAATTTAAACTGGTGGTGGATGTGAGAGTCTCTGGTAGGTTGTTCCAGTTTTGGGGTGCACGGAAGGAGAAGGAGGAACGTCCGGATACTTTATTGAGCCTTAGGACCATGAATAGTCTTTTGGAGTCTGATCTCAGGTGATAAGTGCTGCAAGTGGTAGGGGTGAGGAGCTTGTTCAGGTAGCTGGGTAGCTTGCCCATGAAGAATTTAAAGGCAAGACAGGAAAGGTGAACTTTGCGCCTAGACTCTAGTGTTGACCAATCTAGTTCTTTGAGCATTTCGCAGTGATGTGTGTTGTAGTTGCATTGGAGAACAAAACGACAAATTGAATTGTAGAGGGTGTCAAGTTTGCTAAGGTGGGTTTGAGGAGCCGAGCCATATACTATGTCTCCATAGTCAATAATTGGCATTAGCATCTGCTGTGCGATACGCTTTCTGACCAGGAGACTTAGGGAGGATTTCTTCCTGTAAAGTACCCCTAGTTTGGCATACAGTAGGTCTTGGTTGTCAGGGTATCAATGTGCATCCCGAATGTTAAGTGGGATACTTAATTAACATCTGACATTAAGCACACAAATGTTAAACCCACATCTATATTTTATCCGGTGCAATGAAAAGGTAGTTTTATAGACACTTTTTATTCTTTAGTGTATAGAGTTTAAAATTTTTATGTGAACAGGATTTTAAAGGTACAAAAAATAATCTCTGTAGTTGGGAAATCAAAGCTGTAAAAGATCTTCAAACCGATACAAGTATTGTGGTCAAAAAAGCAGATAAAAGGGGAGGATATTGTTATCCAAAATAGGGAAGACTATTTGAATGAGGGACTAAGATTAATAAGTGATAGCTGTTCCTACGAGATTAAGGAGAGATCCAATGTCAGATTTAAAAACAGATCTACATGCTATGCTCAGCAAAGCATTAGCAGTAGGAATATTAAATAAAAAAATTATTTGGATTCTTTAATGTTCCACATCCTAACATCCCACATATATACCATCTCCCCAAAATACATAAGGATTTAATACAACCGCCCGGCAGGCCAATAGTTGCCGGTATTGACTGCCTTACTGCTAACGTGTTCAAATATGTAAATGCTTTTCTACAGAAGTATGTGGCAGAGCTCCCGTCCCACTTGAAGTATACAACTCACGTTTTGAACTTATTGAAAGAAGTTGAATGGCATACAGGATTTTTTGGGGTTGTAACGCTTGCACGAGTCCACACACTAGACCAGATCCCGGTACTGAGTTGGGAAGGGTAGTGCCATGCACCCACAGCAGCGGGGTGTGCCTAGAAGGCGGATTGTTCACGTAGCCGAGTCTGGGCAGGAGAGAGAGGGTTAATCCAATATACTTGCCGGGGTCCTGGGTTATAGAGAGCTGCGTAGTTAAAGTCCGTAAGCCAAAGGTCTGGAGTAGAGAAGACGGCGTAGTAGGAGTCCGTGAGCCTGGGTCGTGGAGTGGAGAGGTAAACATAGTAGAGGCAAGCCGGGTTCGGTACATGAAGGGTCAAACTGTGGAGAGACTAGGACAAGTCAAGGCTAGGCTAGACACAACAGAGGATCCGCACAAGGCTACACTTAGTTATGCTCAGCAATGCATCTGAGCACTAGTAGACACGAAATCCAGGGGGAGCATAGGGAAGAAACAAAAAAATAAAACAAATCCAAGTGCAGCAGAATTTCAATGGGAAAGATGCGTTTCCAAGAACTTGGCTCTTATGAAATGACTACTTACAAGATGTAAGAGTCAAAACAGCAGGGTTGACTTTCAGTCAGTGGTGGGTATGTAGTATAGTTATCATCAGGGTGGTTCAGGTATTCAGGAAGGTAAGTCCCAAATGCAAGAGAGAGAACAAACTGGCATAGCGCAGACCAACCAAGGTATAAAAATTTTATCTAAGTAAAAAATACACACAATATATATGATAAAATCGGGCATGTCACACTAAATAAGTGTATCAGAGGATATCAGCAGCCAGCTGGCTCACCATCCCGCAACTCTCCGCGCTCATCCGTCTCTGCCTCTGCTCAGCTGCGTCACCGCACGGCTCGGCGTCTGATGTCAGATCCGGTTCCCTTCAGTTGGTGGGGGCTGGACCTTCAGTGACTCCTCTCCAGACAGCTCCGCAAGGAAAAGACTCCCACTCAACGCGTTTCGCTACGTAATCACGTCGGCTTCGTCAGGAGTGTGAAGTCTCAAGATCACAATGTGTATTATATAGCTTGGTTGCTAATTAATTATATGGAACAACTGTTCCTTAAAGTGCTAATGGGGTTAATGTTAAAGGCTGAATCTTAACTCGAGTATTAAGTACAATAGGTACAGTTTAAATGGGATGCAAATAATACTTAATAGTCAAAAACGGAAGGACTCAGATGGATAATAGCATATGTTATACATATAAAATAAAATCCTAATACAATGGATTATTAGAGGAAGACTCAATAATAGAACACATAATAATACAAAACACTTACAAAATTAGTGATCCATAAAAATGGATTCTGCAAGGCAGACTCTTTGATAAAACACACAATGATAATACATACGCCCGTGCAAACTCCAATACGTGGGCAAAACTGCTAGACCAATTAGAACTAGGATCTTAGAACATCTAAGCAGTATCAAAAGACAACTTAAGACGTACAGTGTATCCAATCATTTTTCATTATTCCATCAAGGAAATCAAACAGGTTTAATATACACAGTTATTGAACAGGTCAAACAACATTGGAGAGGGGGAGACAGAGAAATAGAGCTATTGAAGAGGGAATCTTTTTGGATCCACCATTTGGGGAGTCTCACACCGAGGGGGCTGAATATGGAGTTGGATATTATGCCATTTCTGAAATAAAATTGCTCTAACGCTGGCTTTATGTCTCCCCTTTAGGCATCATATGTGTTCTTTCAATTTATGAGTCTGAGTGACTATTTACCTCTATGTATTTTTGGGTTTAGTGTCCATGTGGTAGATTATTCATTCCCAGTCCCATTAATTTAACAACAGTATCATACCATAGTAATTATTCAATTTATTTATAAATAATTTGTATAAACGTATGTATTATCATTGTGTGTTTTATCAAAGAGTCTGCCTTGCAGAATCCATTTTTATGGATCACTAATTTTGTAAGTGTTTTGTATTATTATGTGTTCTATTATTGAGTCTTCCTCTAATAATCCATTGTATTAGGATTTTATTTTATATGTATAACATATGCTATTATCCATCTGAGTCCTTCCGTTTTTGACTATTAAGTATTATTTGCATCCCATTTAAACTGTACCTATTGTACTTAATTCTCGAGTTAAGATCCAGCATTTAACATTAACCCCAATAGCGCTTTAAGGATGTAAGGAATCGGGGGCCATGTCCCTTGCGGCGTGACCCCTCCTTACCCACTACCAGTACTGCAGCGGCTGCTGCCCCTGCCCCCCGTCGCTATCTATGCCGCCGCCCAGTGCATACCTTGAACTCTGCCGTCGCCATCTTGGATTCTGGCACTGGTGTTACAGACTCTCAGCTGGGCTCTACTATTTCCTGGTCTCTCAGCCACTCACGAGCAGCTCCTCGACACGCCTCCGCCATGCCCCTCGTCCGGATTGGTCACTGTCGCTTTAAATATCCTGCTTTGCCTTCACTTCCTTGCTCTGCATAGCTCCTTGCTTCCTGTGTAGCCTGGATAATGTGTTGTGCTCCTGTTTGTCTTTACTCCTACAGATTTGAACCGGCTTGTCTGACTTACCTCTCTGGCTCTCGATTTCGGCTTACCCATCACGATTCTTACCTCTCAGACCCTTGGACACGGAAACGGATTTAACTACGGAACTCTCTATACTCCTGAACTCGGCAAGTACAACGACTATTCTAAATCTTAATCCAGGCCTGGCCACGCTACAACCACATCCCGGACCCGCTCCCTCTGCTGTCGGTGTGTATATTCAACATCCCACCTCAGTACAGGGGACTGGCCTAGTCTATGGGCTGCACAGCGTGACAAAGGAACAGTTGTTCCATATAATTAATTAGCAACCAAGCTATATACACTGCCGACACGTTTAAATCGAGCAGGGCTAGTTCCGCAAGCCGGGGGATGCCCCGGCTTGCTAGCCCCACTCCCTTGGCGTGCCGCGCGTCACCGATGCGCGGTCACGCGTCATCGGGTGTCAGCGCCCCCTGCACGCGCGTCCAGGGCTCCCCGAGGGAGCCCTGGTGTCCCGCGATCGCGGGACGGCGGCAGGGGGTTCCGGGGGACCCGGCGGACCCGGCAGCGGTAGGGAGAGCGCCCCGATCGGAGGGCGCTCTTCCGCTGCTTCGGCGCGCGCCCGGCACCCTCCGGCGCGCGCCAGGTTACTGCTGCGGCAGAGAACGGGCAAATGCTCGAATAAACTCTGCCGCAGCAGTAATACACATTGTGATCTTGAGACTTCACACTCCTGACGAAGCCGACGTGATTACGTAGCGAAACGCTTTGAGTGGGAGTCTTTTCCTTGCGGAGCTGTCTGGAGAGGAGTCACCGAAGGTCCAGTCCCCACCAACCGAAGAAACCGGATCTGACGTCAGACGCCGAGCGGTGCGGTTACGCAGCTGAGCAGAGGCAGAGACGGATGAGCGCGGAGAGTTGCGGGATGGTGAGCCAGCTGGCTGCTGATATCCTCTGATACACTTATAAAGTGTGACATGCCCGATTTTATCATATATATTGTGAGTGTATTTTTTACTTAAACATTTTATACCTTGGTTGATCTGCGCTATGCCAGTTTGTTCTCTCTCTTGCATTTGGGACTTACCTTCCTGAGTACCTGAATCACCCTGATGATAACTATACTACATACACACCACTGACTGAAAGTCAACCCTGCTGTTTTGACTCTTACATCTTGTAAGTAGTCATTTCATAAGAGCCAAGTTCTTGGAAACGCATCTTTCCCATTGAAATTTTGCTGCACTTAGATTTGTTTTATTTTTTGTTTCTTCCCTATGCTCCCCCTGGATTTCGTGTCTACTACTTTTACCTTTGGGGCCGAGTGAAGACTACCCCCCCCAGTGGGTCTGAGCAGGGGGTGAAACTGTATACACGTTTATTTATTTATACTTCTGTATTCCTCCTATTATAAGAGTTTTATATATTTGTTCACTTATTTTTCAGTGACCACCCTTTCATCTGTTTGCGCCTATTTTCACTTTATCACTATACTAATGCATCTGAGCACTGGCAGGATATTTAAGCATCAAGAAGCCAATGGCAAAAGAGGCGAAGTGGGGGCGCAGCCCCTGTGGAGGCCGGGATAGGTGCAGGTGGACAAGGGGCTTATTAGGGCTTGACGCGCAGCTGTTGTTCATTGTGCGATGTCACGCGGGAGGGGGGTTGTGCACACCAACGGGAAAGGGTGCGGAGGCAGCGGCAGCTGTGGTACTTTGGGAAAGAGAGGAGGGAACACGCCGCAAGGGACGTGTTCACCGATTCCTCACAGTACCCCCCCCCCCTTGAGGATCGGACTTCGGACGATCCAAAAATGGCTTGTCTGGGTACCTGGGGTGGAACCGTTTGAATAAGCCGGGAGCATGAATCTGGTCGTGTGGTACCCAGGAGCGTTCCTCAGGGCCGAAGCACTTCCAATGCACAAGAAATTGTAGGTTTCCTCTGGAGTACCTGGAGTTCACGATCGACTGGACTTCAAATTCCTCTTGACCTTGAACTATGACTAAGGGTGGTCTAGGAATAGTATCTGGAACTTTGTCTAACCGGTTTTAAGAGGGAAACGTGGAATACCGGAGGTATTTTCATTGAAGGAGGTAGTTCCAGGTGGTATGCCACAGGATTGACTTGCTGGAGGATTTTGAAGGTTCCCAAGAATCTAGGAGCTAGATTTAAGGTGGGAGTTTTTAGCCTGATATTCCTTGATGAGAGCCCTTGCTTCTCTCCTGGTCTTATTCTGGGTGCCGCTAGGCGATGTCGATCTGCCTGAGTTTTCTGTCTCTGAACAGATTCCTGGAGGGTCCTCCGGATTCTTCTCCATGATTCTTGGAGGGAATTGACTTTGGCATCAGCAGCTGGGACTCCGGAGAGATTGGAAGAGATAGGAAGAGAAGTAGGGTGAAACCCGTAATTAATAAAGAAGGGTGACTCTTGGGTAGACTAGTTTCTGAGAGAGTTGTGTGCAAATTCAGCCCATGGTAATAGATCAGCCCAATTGTCCTGTGTACCAGAAACAAAACATCTTAAATTTTGCTCTAGAGATTGGTTTACTCTCTCTGTCTGCCCATTGGTTTGCGGGTGGTAGCCGGAAGAAAAAAGAAGAGAAATATTGAACCTTTGAGAAAAAGCTTGCCAGAACTTTGGCACAAACTGTGATCAGCGATCGGACACTATTGAAACAGGAACCCCATGTGCACGGAAAATCTCTTTGATGTATACGTCTGCTAGGGTGGCGGAATTAGGAAGGCCTCCGAGAGGTATAAAGTGGGCTTATTTGGAAAATCTATCCACGATGACCAGGATGGTATTCATCCCATTGGAAATTGCAGCTCTACAATGAAATCCATAGAAAGATGGGTCCAAGGGTGCTCCGGAATAGGAAGTGGACGTAGCAGACCAGAAGGCTTATTATGGGCGGACTTGTTTCAGGCACAGACAGAACAGGACAAGACAAATTCCTTTATATCATTCAATATCTCGGGCCACTAAAAAGTGCATCTAATCAAATCTGAAGTTCTTCTGATCCCCGGATGACCAGCTGACCTTGAGGCGTGACTCCATTTGAGGATCTTACTGATGCAGCGGCCATTATTCAAACACTTCACGCGTCATGTACATCGGAATCCCGATTTGAAACCGGGGGATGAATTCCAGCCTTCCCGCACTAAGATGCGAGTGTGGCGAGTGCAGAAAAACGAATTTTAGTGTTCTGGCTATTAAAACATGAAATTGACACAATAGCACAGTACTGTACACATTACAATTTATTCATTTTATTGCAAACGAAGAAACAGAATCCATGAAATTCAAACAAAACATCCGCGATAAGCGCGGGTGCCTGGGGCGATTGGTCGCGTTCATGCTGCATGGGGAACAGCAGAGAACTCAAAATCGGCGCCGTGATGTGTTTGAATAACGGCCGCTGCATCAGTACTTTGAAAGTTTGGTGCAGCATGTAAGCAACCCTCAGGTACCTCAAGTCCGTCAGGAATCTGAGTCTGAGACTCCAGGACCTTATCCAGGATATCGAAAGAATTGGCAGCGATGATAAATTTTGAAGAGAGAATTGTCTCTGGAATATCTTCGGACTTGTCTTCAGGAATAAATTGATGAGATAAGGCATCAGCCTTTAAGTTTTTAATACCAGGAATATAAGAAATTATGTAATTAAATTTTGAGAAGAAGAGAGCTCAGTGAGCTTGACGTGACCCAAGGCGTCGAGCGCCTTCTATATATAATACATTTTTGTGGTCGGTAAGAATTAGACTAGGATTTTCAGTACCTTCAAGGAGGCCTCCATTGTATTGTATTGTATTGTATGTCTTTATTTATATAGCGCCATTAATGTACATAGCGCTTCACAGCAGTAATACATGTGGTAATCCAATAAATAACAGATAATATAAATAACAGATCATGAGAATAAGTGCATTAGACAAACATACCATTAAGGAAGAGGAGTCCCTGCCCCGAGGAGCTTACAGTCTAATTGGTAGGTAGGTAGAACGTACAGAGACAGTAGGAGGGAGTTCTGGTAAGTGCGTCTGCAGGGGGCCAAGCTTTATGTATCGTGTTCAGAATGTTCACAGTGCTATTCATATGCTTCTTTAAGCAGGTGTGTCTTAAGGTGGGTCTTAAAGGTGGATAGAGAGGGTGCTAGTCGGGTACTGAGGGGAAGGACATTCCAGAGGTGTGGGGCAGTCAGTGAAAAAGGTTTAAGGCAGGAGAGGGCTTTAGATAAAAAGGGGGTAGAAAGAAGACATCCTTGAGCAGAACGCAAGAGTCGGGATGGTGCATAGCGAGAAATTAGGGCTGAGATGTAAGGAGGGGCAGGGGAGGGTATAGCGAGAAATTAGGGCTGAGATGTAAGGAGGGGCAGAAGAGTGTAAAGCTTTAAAAGTGAGGAGAAGAATGGAGTGCGAGATGCGGGATTTGATTGGAAGCCAGGAGAGGGATTTCAGGAGGGGAGACAGGGGAGGCAGGAAGGCCGGACAGCAGGAGGTTACAGTAATCAAGACGGGAGAGAATGAGGGCCTGAGTCAGAGTTTTAGCAGTCGAGCAACAGAGGAAAGGGCGTATCTTTGTTATATTGCGGAGGAAAAAGCGACAAGTTTTAGAAATGTTTTGAATGTGAGGGGCGAATGTGAGAGAGGAGTCGAGTGTGACACCTAGGCAGCGTGCTTGGGCTACTGGGTGGATGATCGTAGTTCCAACAGTAATGTGGAAGGAGGTAGTAGGGCCAGGTTTGGGAGGAAGTATGAGGAGCTCTGTTTTAGCCATGTTGAGTTTAAGGCGACGGAGGGCCATCCAGGATGATATAGCAGAGAGACATTCAGAAACTTTGGTCTGTATAGCAGGTGTAAGGTCAGGTGTTGAAAAGTATATTTGTGTGTCGTCAGCATAGAGGTGATATTTAAACCCAAAAGATGTTATTAGGTCACCTAGAGAGAGTGTGTACAGAGAAAAGAGAAGAGGTCCCAGGACAGAGCCCTGGGGTACCCCCACAGAGAGATCAATAGAGGAGGAGGAGGAGGTGTTAGCAGAAGAGACACTGAAAGTACGATGGGAGAGGTAGGATGAGATCCAGGATAGAGCTTTGTTCCGAATACCAAGAGTATGGAGAATGTGAAGGAGAAGAGGGTGGTCCACGGTGTCAAATGCTGCAGAGAGGTCGAGTAATATGAGCAGAGTGTAATGACCTCTGTTTTTGGCAGCATGGAGGTCGTCAGTTATTTTAGTGAGGGCTGTTTCCGTGGAGTGAGCAGTGCGAAAGCCAGATTGTAGAGGGTCTAGGAGAGAATAGGTGTTGAGAAAATGGAGCAAGCGAGAGAATAGAAGACGTTCAAGGAGTTTAGAGGCAAAAGGCAGGAGGGAGACAGGTCGATAGTTAGAAAGACAGGTAGGGTCAAGCTTGCTGTTTTTGAGTAAACGTATGATTGTTGCATGTTTGAAGGAGGATGGAAAGGTTCCAGAGCAGAGGGAGGAGTTAAAAATGTGTGTGAGCGTTGGGATTATAGTAGGAGCAAGAGGTTTTAGGAGATGGGAGGGAATGGGGTCAAGAGGGCAAGTGGTAGAGGGAGAAGTGGCGATCAACAGCGACACATCCTCCTCTGAGACAGTGGGAAAAGAGTCAAGGAAGGCAGGAGGAGAGTTAGGAAGAGGTGTAGGATAGGAAGAAGAAACAGAGGGGATGTTCTGACGTATGGATTCCACCTTTTCCTTAAAATAGTCAGCAAAGTCCTGAGCGGAGATGGAGGAAGGAGAGGCAGCTGAGGGTGGTTTGAGTAGAGTATCAAAGACAGAGAACAGTCGACGTGGGTTAGACTTGTGCATGTTGATTAGTGCAGAAAAGTAGGCTTGTTTAGCTTGCGAGAGGGCAGAGTTGAAACAGGATAGCATAAATTTGTAGTGAAGGAAGTCTGCGAGAGTGTGAGACTTCCTCCAGAGGCGTTCAGAGGAACGAGTGGAGGAACGCAGCATGCGTGTGTGGGAATTTAGCCAGGGTCTAGAGTTAGAAGGGCGAGTGTGGCAGAGAGAAAGTGGGGCATGTAGATCAAGAGAGGAGGACAAGACAGAGTTGTAGTTCCTGACCAGGTTATCGGGGTCTGTAGCAGAGCTGAGAGAGGAGAGGGAGGAGCGTGAAGTGGACTCAAAGTCAGGTAAGTGAATAGAGCGCAGGTTTCTGCAGAACCGGGGTGTAGATGGAGGTGGAGAAGGGGAGAAGCGAGATAGAGAGAATGAGATGAGGTGATGGTCAGAGAGAGGAAAAGGGGAAATGGAGAAATCGGAGAGAGAGAAGTTCTTAGTGAAAACCAGGTCTAAGTAGTGGCCATCATTGTGGGTGCTGGCTGCAGTCCACTGTTGAAGGCCAAAAGAAGAGGTTAGAGAAAGAAAGCGGGAAGCCCAAGGGAGAGAGGGGTCATCAATGTGGCAATTGAAGTCCCCAAGGAGAAGAACAGGGGAGTCTGAGGAGAGGAAGAAAGAGAGCCAGAATTCAAAGTGAGAGAGAAAGGCAGAAGGGGGATGAGTAGAGGTAGGTGGGCGATAGATGACCGCCACATGAACAGGGAGAGGAGAGAAAATCTGGACAGTGTGAGCCTCAAAGGAGGGAAAAGCAAGAGAGGGAGGAATAGGAAGGCTTCGGTAACGACAGAGAGAGGAGAGCAGGAGCCCCACGCCTCCTCCCCTGCCATCAGTGCATGGAGTGTGGGAGAAGGAAAGGCCACCGTAGGAGAGGGCAGCTTCCAGAGCAGAGTCAGACTGAGTGAGCCAGGTCTCAGTTGTAGCAAATAGGAGCAGAGAGTGAGAGAGAAAGAAGTCATGTACAGAGAGGAACTTGTTAGAAAGGGAGCGAGCATTCCAAAGGGCACAGGAGAAAGTGAGAGAGGAGGGAGGGTGGCAGGGGATGGGTATGAGGTTGGAGGGGTTGACACCAGAAGGAGTAGAGGTTGCAGTTGGCAGGCGAGGACAAGCGCATGTAGGAATAAGACAGGGACCAGGATTGGGAGAGATATCCCCAGAAGCAAGGAGGAGAAGCATGGATAGAAAGAGGATGTGTGAGGAGGATTTGTAAGGGTGTGTTTTAGTGCAGGGGATATAGCTGTGTGGTGTCAGAGGACGCAGGTAAGAAAGGAGTTCATGTGAAAAGAGAAGTGGTGAAGGAAGGAGAGATGGAGATATATGAATAGAGTTAGAGACATACTGAGGCTGGTAAAAAGAAGTGCATAATTTGAGAAGAAGTGAAGTCACAGCAAATATAAATGGTAAAGGCAGCATCAGAGCAGTAATGATGCAGTCTGATATCCTCCTTTCCAGCGTAGTTCAAAGGCAGGAATCAGGGCCAGATGGGGTGTCCACTTCTTCCTCACTTCTTTTGAACTTCCTTTTAAACTTCAGTTGTTCAGTAGTCATGCCACTTATAATGGGCCACTTGGATATGGGCTGCAAGCAGACTAGCTGTTCTGACTTGGTTTATATAGGCCTAAAAAGTCACCTGACACTGTGGTTCTGTCTGCTTAATTAGCACATCTGAGGCACATTCAAACAAATGGTTTTCTACACAGGGTGTTCCCTGCCTAGGTGGCAACACTTAATTTGATTAGGGGTAGACAGAAAACAGCATTCAAATATGGTTTTTACCTAGCATTGGATCACTTGCATATACTATATAATACACACAGCAAAGGCTTCAATGATGATTTAGAGATGGTTTTTACCTGAGGAGAGAAGAAGGATAAGATCCATTAGGGTAAGAGTTCCTTCCTTTTAAACTTCAGTTGTTCAGTAGTCATGCCACTTATAATGGGCCACTTGGATATGGGCGAGCTTGATAGCCAGAAGTTCTCTATTGCCAACATCGTAGTTCATCTCTATGGGGGAGAACATCTTGGATAAGAAGCCACATGGATGTAGACTGTCTTGAGGAAAACGTCTCTGAGAAAGAATTGCTCCTGCTCCGATGTCCGAGGCATCGACCTTTAAAGTGAAAGGAAGAGTAGGATCAGGGGGATGCAGGATGGACGCAGAAGTAAATGCTTTTTTTAGAGATTCGAAGTCAAAGCAGGCTTCAGGGGTCCAGGAGAAAGGGTCTGCGTCTTTATTGGTCAGGGCGGAAATGGGTGCAACCAAAGTAGAAAAGTTATAGATAAACTTGCGATAATAATTGGCAAAGCCAAGGAACCGCTGAATAGCTTTACGAGAAGTAGGCTGGGGCCACTCTAATACTGCCTTGAGTTTCTCAGGAACCATAGTGAACCCTTTTTCAGAAATTATATAGCCCAAGAAGGAAGTAGAGGTTTGGTGAAACATACATTTTTCCATCTTGGCATAAAGACGATTCTCATGGAGTCGGGAGAGAACAAGCTTGGTATGCTGGATGTGCTCGGACAAGGATTTAGAAAAAATGAGAATATCAAGGTACACTATTGTCAGGGGAGAGGGGGTTTGACCCGGTATTAATGGGGTTACACCCCATTTGGCCACCCCCTGCTCTCACTTGGGAAGCAAAGGATTAACTGGACTGCGGTCCAGTAATGTGTTTTTTACCCTGCTTCAGTACCCAAATGTGTTTTCCCCTGTAAATATGTATTGTTCCCATTCCAGTGTCTGCACCAACACATACACTGGGATTGATGCAGGAGGGAAGGCGTTAATAGTTAAGGAGTGATTATAGTCCTTTGTTCCATTTTCCCGCCTTTGCAGGCTCCATTTTGCAGCTTCCCATAGGTCACCATTGCAGCCCAATGCAATCCTATGGCGAATCCGCGATTTGGGCCCGTTTCGGTAGAAGACCTGCAGGTTACGCCCGAGAGGAGGAGCGGCGGTTCCCCATTGTAAGTCAATGGAGCCATTCATTTCAATGAGGATTCCTCGACGTCGACCTCCAGGAACGGGTTGGCAGCCATCCAAACCGCAGATCGCAGAAGTGGAAACATTATCTGAAAGAGAGCTTTGATCACACTGAGTTCAAGTTCAAACACAATTAGCGTGGGAAACTTAGGTTATAGGGCACCCAGAAATAAAATTCTTTTTGCCCATAGACCCTAGGAACCCCCCCACTCAACCACCACTGGGTCCAAGAATGAAGGACCCCCGTAAAGGGTCACGCTCGCTACGAGGGTCGTGCCATTGACTCCAATGGCGGAGGGTAGAGTCGCTTGTAAAAACGGCTAAGTCCAAACGGGTAAAAAGTGTAAGCCCATATCTCCGGTTCTGTGAGAACCAGAGGGTTGGGATTTGGGTCCAATGTAGTCACTGTTCCGGCATGACTGCATGGCCATTTCCAGCCCTCTCCGATCAACCAGACAGAGTATGGGCAAATGTAAAAAAATGTGGTTTTCCTATAGACTTCAAAGGCGGAGTTGCTCCATTGAAAGCCTATAGCGGCGGATCCATTGACTTCAACGGCGGAGTTGCTCCATTGAAAGCCTATAGCGGCGGAGCCCGTTGATTTCAATGGGAGAGTGAAAAGCAGAGATTTATTTTAGTTATAGTGGAGAATCCTGCATTAAAGTTAATAGGGGATTTAAACTTGGTTTTAGTATCTCCGGTTCTGGGGGTCGTGGAAGGCTGAAACTTGGCCACTTTGGCAAAGGTCTTCCAGCATGAGGACCTGGCAAATTTCAGCCCGCTCAGACCCACAGAACAGATTATTTGAATATGTGTAGATCAATAAGTAAGTATAGATATAGGATAAAGTATCTGTTGTCTTAATTTAGCATAGGTTGAACTTGATGGACCTACGTCTTTTTTCAACCTCATCTACTATGTAACTATGTAACTATGTAACTATGTAAAGAATGTATTGTATTTCGGGTCTGGTAGCAAAACCTTGTATGTTAATGCTCAGGGGGGGGAGACAAGTGGTCTACAATAAACCCCTGATCAAAGGCGTCCCCGCCCTGCTTGTGTATGCTAGCACAAAGAAAGCAGGACGTGGGTACTTGATGATAAGTGTTGTGTTTCACACCCTGGGACAAAGGGTTTCCGGGCCAAAGCAGACATTCAGACGCCAGGCTTGTGGGAGCGGGACTAGGGAAATAAGCCCCTGATTAGAATAATATCCGCCCAGTGGGCAGGTATTACGGTGCCCCTGAAGTGAGGTGGCAAGGAAGGATTAGGTGCAGATACTTGTTCTCCAATGAATTGCACTCAATGCCAGAGTATAGGAGTGGAACTCCATATAAACAAGTGTAAGCTCTATACTCAGTTTCTTTTCGTGTCTTTTCGTGATGCCTTCATCTGAACCTGTATTGCTAAATGAAGTGCCAATCCTGTATCCTGATGGCTTCATTGTTCAACCCTTAAGTAAGTGCTAATTCATGTCTGTTATTTGTATATCTTGTGTGTTCACCTTCTTTAAGGAATAAACTATATTTATTATATCTAAGTCGTGTTCAATTCAACCCAGATATATTTGTGTATATTATATCCTATCACAAGTTACCGTGACAACTATGACAAAGGAATTCAGGACATCACGAAAAATCTCGTTTACAAATTCTTGAAACACAGCCGGTGCGTTACAAAGTCCAAAGGGCATTACTAAATACTCATAATGGCCGTCGCGTGTGTTAAAGGCCATCTTCCACTCATCCCCCTCTCTTATACGTATGAGATTGTAAGCACCGCGAAGGTCGAGTTTAGAGAAAATGGTGGCACCTTGCAGACGGTCAAATAATTCCGAAATGAGAGGTAACAGGTAGCACTTTTTCAAGGTGATCTTTTTAAGGCCTCTGTAATCTATGCAGGACCATCCTTCTTCTTCACAAAGAAGAAACCGGCCCTGGCAGGAGAGGTGGAGTTTCTTATAAAGCCTTTCTTTAAATTCTCCTGAATGTACTCAGACATGGCCTTAGACTCAGGAACAGATAAGGGATAGGATCTGCCTTTGGGGAGAGCAGCACCTGGGAGAAGATCAATAGGGCAGTCAAAGGGACGATGAGGGGGAAGGATCTCGGATCGGACCTTATCAAAGATATCAATGATTCCAGCATAGACATCAGGGAGAGTTCCTTTGAGAGAGTTGGCAGTCTTTAAACCAGCAAGGGAGAGAGTAGTGGTGGCATAGGGACCTTTCGTATGTGGAGTCCATTGTATGGGTTGTTTGTCTGTCCAATCTATCAGAGGGTTGTGTAATTGTAGCCAAGGGAGGCACAGGATTACCTGCACAAACGGAGAATGAATAACATCCATAGATATTTTCTCCTTATGACCATCCTTCTTAGAGAGAGGGAGGGTAGAGGTTTCTATGGAGATAAAGGTGGTATTGGAGCGGGCGACCATTGATAGCCTCGAGTCCGATGGGACCGACTTCCTTACCAAAGGAATCCTATGCTTGGTTGCGAATTCCTGATCCACGAAGTTTCCCCCAGACACGCAGTCGATGAATGCCTAGGCAGCAACACGGAAGTCCGTACCCTCAAAGAAAATAGGCATAAGAATTTTCTTCTGTAGTCTTTCTTAGGAGAGGGGAGAGAAGAAATGGTACCCAATGAGATCCCCTCATACCTCATTGGGCATTGGTGTTTCTCGGACGTGTCGGGCAACGATGAGCCAAATGTCCTGGCAAGCCACACTAGAGATACAGTCCTTCATCTCTCCGACATTGTTTTTCCACAGAGGACAACTGATGGCTGCCTAACTGCATAGGTTCCGAAGGTTCTGGAACAGGAACGTAGGAAGAAGAGAGAGCAGGAAAGGGAGACATAGGTGGAAGGGAGCGATTACGATGGTGTTCATTGCGTCTCTCCTGGAGGCATTGATCCACCATTATACATGCAGAGATGAGATCCTCAAGGGCGGTAGGTCTTTCGCGGGCGGCCAATTCATCCTTCAAAGAACCGGAAAGACCCTACCAGAAAGCTGCGCACAAGGCCTCGTTGTTCCAACATGTTTCTGCAGCGATGGTCCGAAATTCTAGAGCATATCTCGCGACCGTTCTGTGACCCTGAGTGATAAGAAAAAGAGATGAGGCAGCAGTGACCTTATGGCCTGGGGTGTCAAAGACATGTTGTAATTCTTTCTTGAAACTATCAAAGTTCTGTGTAAGCTCAGGTCTTAAAAAAACGTTACCAGTCAGCAGAGAAATAATATAGGCTACTTTCGATCTATCTGAAGAAAAGCGAGAAGGGGTTAATTCAAACTGGATATCGCATTGATTATGAAAACCTCTGCATCCAAGAGGTTCACCTGCATATCTGTTAGGCGTAGGAAGCCGTGGTTCCAGGGGTATACTGTAGTTCCCTCTGTGGGTGAAGCAGTTAAGGTTGCTGGTCTGATAAGCCTGGACTTAGACTGTAGAAGTGAGACCTGGGATAACTTCTGGGTTAAATCGGAGACTTGTTTGTCCAGATACTGGAAATGCTCAGAGATTGCGGCCAAGGCTTGGCCCACCTCAGGGGGGTCTATGTTTGTTGGGCTGAGTATACTGTAACACTTGCACGAGTCCACAAACTAGACCAGACCCCGGTACTGAGGTGGGAAGAACAGTGCCGCGCACCCACAGCAGCAGGGTGTGCCTAGAAGGCGGATTGTTCACGTAGCCGAGTCTGGGCAGGAGAGAGAGGGTTAATCCAATATACTTGCCGGGGTCCTGGGTTATAGAGTGCTGCGTAGTTAAAGTCCGTAAGCCAAAGATCTGGAGTAGAGAAGACAGTGTAGTAGGAGTCGGTGAGCCTGGGTCGTGGAGTGGAGAGGTAAACGTAGTAGAGGCAAGCCAGGTTTGGTACACGAAGGGTCAAACTGTGGAGAGACTAGGACAAGTCAAGGCAAGGCTAGACACAACAGAGGATCCGCACAAGGCTACACTTAGTTATGCTCAGCAATGCATCTGAGCACTGGCAGAATATTTATCACCAGGAAGCCAATGGCAAAGGAGGCGGAGCGGGGGCGCAGCCCCTGCGGAGGCCGGGATAGGTGCAGGAAGACAAGGGGCTCATAAGGGCTTGACGCGCAGCTGGGGTTCGTTGCGCGACGTCGTACGTGCCGCGCGCGGAGGAGGCGCGTCGCGTCCGAGGGGGTGGGGTCAAGTTCCGTGATGAGCTGTAAAAGGAGCAGGTGCGCGCACGCTCTGTAATGGGAGCGGGGTTGCGCGCACCAGCGGGAAGGGGAGCGGAGGCAGAGGCAGCTGCGGTACTTTGGGTAAGAGAGGAGGGAACACGCCGCAAGGGTCGTGTTCCCCGATTCCTCACAAGGGTATCTTGTGACATTGAAGCGTTATACACCAATAATTTACATACAGAAGGGATTCGTGCGATTTCATATTACCTTCAGAAAGATATCACACTTACTACTATACAAAGAGTTTATTACAGATTGTGTCCAATTCATTTTAACTAGAAATTATTTTAAATTTCAAGATGATTTTTATTTACAAAAAAGAGGGACAGCCAGGGGGACAACATTTGCCCCAAGTTATGCAAATTTGATGATGGGGCATTGGGAGCATTTTTATATTTGGAATAACAACCTGCACTTTGTACACCTAGGATTTTATAAAAGGTTTATAGGTGACATTTTAATAGTATGGAAGGACGATGAGACTGAATTAAAAAGGTTCATTGAATACATGAATTTTGACCCTTTTCACCTCAAATTCCCTCTTGTCTGCAATCCAATTAGTATAACATTCTTAGATCTGGTTATTTTTAGTAATGAACATAATAAAATTATAACCAAAACTCATTACAAAAATGTTGATTGTAATAAATATTGGCATGCTGGTACTGTAGCAACCATCACCCTAGGTGGATAACTAATATTGCTTATAGTCAGTTCCTAAGGCTAAGACGAAACTGTACTAAAGATGAAGATTTTATTAGACAGTCCGAAACATTGAAAGCCAAATTGCTGAACAAAGGCCACCAGAGTAATAACATTAATCAAGACTTTGATAGAGCATTGGCTATGAAAAGAACAGACACACCAAGTAAAAATAGCAAAGTAAGTAACAATAATACCAAGGATGATGTACTTTTTATTACCAAGTTCAATTCAGCTGTCTAAGACATGCGACTTTAAAGCATTTCAATTAAAGTGATAGTTTGAAAGGAACTGCACTATTTCTGCAGAATAGAAAGCTGCAAGATGGTTTTACTTTGATCGAATTAAAACGGGCAAGTGAATGGAATTTGTACAGAAATACATTTTGCTGGGCTGGATAGGTGTTACCAGGTCAGAACCTTAACTCTTTGGCATCATGATAGCTTGTCCCAGGTCAGTAAAAAAAAAAAAAATGTAAAAAATAGGCATGGTTGTTTTTTTTAAACTATTCTGCCTTACAAATGTGCAAGAAATGCAGGAAATGTGGATTAAACATGTTGATAAGATATAGATTGTGTATTTCTCATAGTGCTATTTGGAGGTGCACAGCTGCATTTCCCCTCACCACCAGAGGGAGGCAAATAGTCTACATCCACCAGTACTTCAGCTTCTGTTGGGAAAAGTCTTGGTTCAGTAGGGCAGGGGTACTCAACTCAAGTCCTCAAGAACCCCTCCCCCCCCCCCAACAGGTCAGGTTTTAAGCATAACCAAGCTTCAGCACAGGTGGCTCAATCAGTGGCTCAGTCTCTGAGCCACCTGTGCTGAAGCTGGGATATCCTTAAAATGTCACATGTTGGAGAGTCCTGAGGACTGGAGGGGAGCCCCCCTCTAGCAGAGGGTGTATGAATATCCAAATAAAGACAATAATAATTATTCTATATACAGACATACACTAAAGGATCTCTCTGCAGCACAACAGACCCCAATTGCATTTTGATGTCTTTTGAAGTTATTGTATCACCTACACACAACTCTATGATGTGGGTATTAAGGGGTTAACGCAGTTTAGGCCTCCTTATCAGACCCCCCTGTCCATTCTTATTCACACTCGCCCCCCCTCCCCCCTCCAATATACTGTTTTAAATGCATTGCTTACATGGAGCTCCCATTCAAGCGGTAATTAGCTGACTCATCATCTGGCTAATTGTGTGTATTGATAAGGGTCATTGATATGGTAAAGGGCCAATGTCCCCCCATTGTCCCTGTTAATTAACCTGCATAATTAAATCAGCGCTCCCTTCAGGGGGAGCCTTCAGCAGTAGGAGGGAGGGAAAGGGGCTGCTTCCTTAATTGCATCACATTTGGGGGTCCTGTTCACATTACCTTACACAGGCGCATTATTGGTGTGTCTGTGCCTGCATGTGTGCGCACCTATGAATGTGTGAGTGTGTGTATGTATCTCTGTGTGTGCATGCATGTGTGCGCACCTATGAATGTGTGAGTGTGTGTATGTATCTCTGTGTGTGCATGCATGTGTGCGCACCTATGAATGTGTGAGTGTGTATGTATCTCTGTGTGTGCATGCATGTGTGCGCACCTATGAATGTGTGTGTGTGTGTGTGTATGTGTGTATGTATCTCCGTGTATGCATGCATGTGTGCGCACCTATGAATGTGTGAGTGTGTGTATGTATCTCTGTGTGTGCATGCATGTGCGCGCACCTATGAATGTGTGTGTGTGTGTGTGTGTATGTGTATGTATCTGTGTGTGTGTATGTGTATGTATCTCCGTGTGTGCATGCATGTGTGCGCACCTATGAATGTGTGAGTGTGTGTATGTGTATGTATCTCTGTGTGTGCACACCTATGAATGTGTGAGTGTGTGTATGTGTATGTATCTGTGTGTGCATGCATGTGTGCACACCTATGAATGTGTGAGTGTGTGTATGTGTATGTATCTCTGTGTGCATGCATGTATGCGCACCTATAAATGTTTGTGTGTGTGTATGTATCTCTGTGTGTGCATGCATGTATGCGCTCCTATAAATGTTTGTGTGTGTATGTGTATGTATCTCCATGGGTGCATGCATGTGTGCGCACCTATGAATGTGTGTGTGTGTGTATGTGTGTATGTATCTCCGTGTATGCATGCATGTGTACGCACCTATGAATGTGTGTGTGTGTGTGTGTGTGTGTGTGTGTATGTATCTCTGTGTGTGCATGCATTTGTTCGCACCTATGCATGTGTGAGTGTGTGAGTATGTATCTCCGTGTGTGCCTGTATGTGTGCGCACCTATGAATGTGTGAGTGTCTGTATGTATGTATGTATGTGTGTGCATGCATGTGTTCGCACCTATGAATGTGTGAGTGTAGGTGTCTCCATGTGTGCGCATCTATAAGTGCGGGAGTGTGTGTATGTGTATGCCTCCCGTTGTGCAGGCATGTGTGCGCACCTATGAATGTGTGAGTGTGTGTATGTATGCATGTGTGCACACCTATGAATGTGGGAGTTTTGTGTATGCATCTCATGTGTGCATGCATGTATGCGCATCTGTGTGCGGGAGTGTGTATGTGTATCTCCCAGAGTGTGCATGCATGTATGCGCACCTGTGTGTGTGTGTGTTTCTCCTTATGTGCATGCATGTGTGCGCATCTATTAGTGCGTGTATGTGTATGTGTGTATGTGTCCCCGTGTTTATACATGCATGTGTGTGCAACTATGTGAATGTTTATGGAAAGGCAGGCAAGACTGGTGGATTTGTGTGTGGCTGGCAGAAATGGAATAGCATAGGTTGCTATAGTGCAGAAAAATAGGGACACATACCCCTCACCCCCTCCTTATATACAGACATCAAGGACACATACACCATCTCAATAGATAGACATCAGGAACATATCCCCCCCCCCCCCATCCCAATACACCAATATAAAAGGATACATACTGCTTACCTCCTCCTACACAGACACGTGATTTTTCCCCACTACCCTCCTAATACACAGACATCAGGACACATACCACCCACCCCATATAATATACATAAATCATGACACATACCTCCTCTTAATACATAGGCCACTGGCAGAACTACCAAATGTGCACCAGGGCCCATCACCTTTAGGGACCCATCCTGCATGCCCCGGTATGCTGTTCCGACACTTACTGTTATATTAGCAGCCAGAACAGCGTTCCAGCACTTCTAAAGGCTCCGCACTCTGCACACCCCCTCCCTGGGGCTCTACCTGTGATGGCAGTGGAGGGAGCACACACAGGTGGTCCTAACACGGAAGTTAGGACCCACCAAAAGTCAAGCCCAACTTCTGCAATCGCTGCCTGGGTTGGCTCCCTCCATCGCCACCGCAGCATAAGGACTTGCTTCACAGGTAGGGCCCCAAGAAGAAAGGAGGGGCTTTTTTTAAAAATTGCACATGGCCCCACTGGTGACTAGTTCCGCCCCTGACACAGACATCGGGGACACATGCCTCTTAAATCCTCCTAATACACAGACATCAAGGTCACATATATCTCACCTACTGCTAATACACATACATTAGTGACACATAGCTCTCATCTTCTTCTAAAATACAGACATCAGGAACACATACCTTTCACCTCCTCGTAATATACAGACATCAGGAACACATACCTTTCACCTCCTCGTAATATACAGACATCAGGAACACATACCTTTCACCTCCTCGTAATATACAGACATCAGGAACACATACCTTTCACCTCCTCGTAATATACAGACATCAGGAACACATACCTTTCACCTCCTCGTAATATACAGACATCAGGAACACATACCTTTCACCTCCACGTAATATACAGACATCAGGAACACATACCTTTCACCTCCTCGTAATATACAGACATCAGGAACACATACCTTTCACCTCCTCGTCATATACAGACATCAGGAACACATACCTTTCACCTCCTCGTCATATACAGACATCAGGAACACATACCTTTCACCTCCTCGTCATATACAGACATCAGGAACACATACCTTTCACCTCCTCGTCATATACAGACATCAGGAACACATACCTTTCACCTCCTCGTAATATACAGACATCAGGAACACATACCTTTCACCTCCTCGTAATATACAGACATCAGGGGCACATAGCTCTAACCCTCCCAATATACAAACTTCAGGGAGACACACCTCTCACCCCCTCCTAATGCACAGACATCACATTGTATCCTCTGCTAATAAACAGACATCAGAAACACATATCTTTCACATCCTCCTTATATACAGATACTAGCTGATATACCCGGCGTTGCCCGTGATTGGAGGGGCGGGGTGCGTGAAGGGCAGGGAGGGGGTGGGGTGAAGGGCAGGGAGGGGGTGGGGGGCAGGGAGGGGGTGGCGGGCAGGGAGGGGGTGGGGGTGGCGGACAGGGAGGGGGTGGGGGGAAAGGAGGGGGTGGCGGGCAGGGAGGGGGTGGGGGTGGCGTGAAGGGCAGGGAGAGGGATGGGGGGGCGTGAAGGGCAGGGAGGGGGGACGTGAAGGGCAGGGAGGGGGGGTGTGAAGGGCAGGGAGGGGGGGGCATGAAGGGCAGGGAGGGGGGCGTGAAGGGCAAGGAGGAGGGCAGGGGCGTGAAGTGCAGGGAGGAGGGGGGGCATGAAGGGGCAGGGAGGAGGGGGGGATGAAGGGCAGGGAGGAGGGGGGGTGAAGGGCAGGGAGGAGGGGGGGTGAAGGGCAGGGAGGAGGGGGGGGGCCCGAAGGGCAGGGAGGAGGGGGGGGGCGTGAAGGGAAGGGAGGGGGGGCGTGTAGGGAAGGGAGGGGGGGCGTGAAGGGCAGGGAGGGGGGGCGTGAAGGGCAGGGAGGGGGAGCGTGAAGAGCAGGGAGGGGGGCATGAAGGGCAGGGAGGGGGGGCATGAAGGGCAGGGAGGGGGGGCGTGAAGGGCAGGGAGGGGGGCGTGAAGGGCAGGGAGGAGGGGGGGGCGTGAAGGGCAGGGAGGAGGGGGGCGTGAAGGGCAGGAAGGAGGGGGGGCGTGAAGGGCAGGGGGGGTGAAGGGCATCGGGGGCGTGAAGGGAAGGGAGGAGGGGTGGCGTGAAGGGCAGGGAGGAGGGGGGGAGACATGAAGGACAGGGAGGATGTGGGGGCGTGAAGGGCAGGGAGGGGGGGCATGAAGGGCAGGGAGGGGGGTGCGTGAAGGGCAGGGAGGGGGGCGTGAAGGGCAGGGAGGGGGGGCGTGAAGGGCAGGGAGGGGGGGCGTGAAGGGCAGGGAGGGGGGGGCGTGAAGGGCAGGGAGGGGGGGCGTGAAGGGCAGGGAGGGGGGGGCGTGAAGGGCAGGGAGGGGGTGGCGTGAAGGGCAAGGAGGGGGGGTGTGAAGGGCAGGGAGGGGGGGCGTGAAGGGCAGGGAGGGGGGCGTGAAAGGCAGATAGGGGGGGGCGTGAAAGGCAGATAGG